>NC_092255.1:278166-513166 GCF_036320965.1 Panulirus ornatus | reverse complement strand
CTCTCTTATGTGCGATGCTTCGCACAAAAGACGTGCCTGCTTTCTGTAAGGATGTTTAGACATGAGCATGTTCCTACCTGTTCGGCTCAGTGGCCCTCACTTTTCCTTTCCCTGAGAGGTTGGGCAGCCAACACGTGCCCAATCTGTGTTGGTAGGCTGTGAGGTTTTACAGCCCTGCGCATGTCCCTTCCCTGTGAGGCTTGGCAACCCTACACATGCCCCTTCCCTGTGAGGGAGGGTAGCCCCTCACATGTCTCCTCTCCGTGAGATTGTGTAGCCCTACACTTTGTCCTTCCCTGTAAGGCTAAGCAGCCTACACACGCATCCTCCCTGAGAGGCAGGGTAACCGTACACGTGTCTCCTCCCTGTGAGGTTGTGCATCACTATATATCCCCCTCGCTGTAAGGCTGGGAAGCCATATACATGCCTCCTTCCTGTGAGGTAGGTTAACCCTACACATGTTCCCTACCTGTGAGGCAGGGTAGCCCTACAAATGCCTTAACCGTGTGAGGCTGAGCATCCATACACGTGCTCCTCTTTTGTGAGGATGGGAAACCCTATTTGCGCCCTTGATGTGAGGCTGAGCAGCCCTGCACATGCCCCTTCCCTATGAGGTTGGATTGCCTTTCACATTACCCCTCTCTGTAATGCTGGGTAACCCTTAACATATCTCTCTCTCAGACGGTAAGCAACCTTAAACATACTCCCTTTCTGTGAGCCTTGGCAACCCTACACATGCCCCCTGTTTATGAGGCTGAACAGCTTTACACACGCTCCCTCCTTGTGAGGTTGGGTATCCCTACGCGTGCACCCTCCTTGTTTGGCTAGGTAACTCAGCACATATCCTTTCTCTGCGAGGCTGGGCAGCCTTACACATGTCCGTTCATGAGAGGCTCGGGAGCTTAGCACAGGCTCCCTCCCTATAAAGTTGGGGCAGCTTTACACATGCTCCCTCCCTATGAGGCTGGACAACCTTACCCATGTTACCTCTCTGTGAGACTGGGTAGCCTTACTCATGCTCCTTTCCTGTGAGGTTGAGCAACCTTACACATGATCCTGTGAGGCTAAGAAGCCCAACACATGCTCCATCCATGTGAGGATCGGCAGCTTTACACGTTCCTTTCACGTAAAGCTGAGTAGCCCTACAAATGCTCTCTTCTTATGAGGTCAAACCCCTTCATATATCCTTCTTACCCACCAGCCACAATCCCCCACGACCTGTCTTGGTGGTCATCTCCTGATGCGGCTGCAGGCCAGGGGCACGGCGGTTTCATGTTAGGTGGTCATTTCGTCATCACAGAGGAGGTGGTAGGAGCGAGGAGGCTCGTCTAGACAGGCCAGGTCCATTACTTCATCAAAGGAAATGAAGACAAGTTGTCAGGACAAAATTTGTTGGAAAATGAAAGGAAGAAGTTCACTGACCCAAAAGTTTGACGTATGTAACACAGTCTGAGTCAGTGACATGGGTATGTCTCCAACACCAATATGATGAGACTTTCTTCATATGTTTTACTTAGACACACAAATAGGTGACATTATTATCACCGTTGTCTCAAGAACTTGTGGCAGGAACTACAAGTTGCCGAAGTCATCATCAACATTAATGTAAATTTTGAGTCGACCTACAGAGTGAAACATGACGACAAAGGTGTGTATAGTATCACCATCCACGGAGAGCGCCACCCGCGAGCTGGCCTCACCGCCCACCGTGCTACCTACCCCTACCTCGCCACAATAATCAGCATGGTAATGGGTCTCTGTGTGTTCCAGCGTGGCCACTCTGCCCACCCAGCGCGACAGGATGGGCTGACACCGACCATTTTTAACCCCTGGAGGCGAGGCTGGGAGGGGCTCTCGTTAAGTGAGTGTTGTGTGGCCATGGGAGGGGACCAGAGGTCGTAGGTAGTGGGGGAAGTGTTACGGCTCACTCGCGGGGCAGGTGAGCCGTAGGGTCACACGAGAGCCGGGTGGTAAAATGAGGCAAATATAAATATTTATTTACAGAGCTTAACAGAGGGGTTGCTAATGTGAAACAATGACAAGCACAATGATAGCCGATATACAAAATCAAGATGGTGAGTATTGAAGGGTGTGGGAGAGGCAGACTTTCAGAGGGTGTGTGACACTTTTGTCAGTAGTGATGTAGATACAGGCTGTCTTGTGATATCTGAAACCTTCGTCGGTAGTGATGTGGAAGATGTATGCAGTGTGGTAGTGTATGAGACCTTCAAAATAAACACAGACGCTCCAAGTTTTCGACTGCATTTCAAGCCATTTTCAAGGATACAGAGTCAATATGAACAAGAGATATATACAAACCAGACTTTACCACAGCTGAGGAAACAAGAAACAGTTGATCTGAGAAACATGGAAAGGTTGACCAGGCCGGTAAATTGACCCGTCCCTCTACCTGACAAAGAACGTCAGGTCAGCTACTGCTTTCTTAATCTTGTCACATTGCAACAGAGCTTTCATGAAGATATTATCTGATTTATACATTCCTTCATTCATGTTTATGTTGTTGTTAACTTTGATGAGAAAAGATTTGTGTAAGTGACACGCAAGAGGAAACTTTTTGACTCCCTCTACTTCACTGGATGTGAATTATCATCTATATGTCTGAATACAGAATAGAGAATCTTTAGAGATACTTAATAAATTGGTTCCCTCCATAACTCTTAAAATAGAAGAGAATGGCAGTAATTCTCTGATAATAAGATCAGATAGTGATCTAAGATTTAGAATTATACTCAAGCTGATACATTCATTCACCCTTTTTCGAGCCATCATGTTACTGTCAAAATTTCTACTTACACGGGTATGTGCCTTAGGCCTTAAGGATCTGCCATCATGAATTCTAAAATGAAGAAATTGTTCATATTTAGTTACCCTGAGAAGGTTACTGACGAATGCTTACAAAAGCAAGGACGACCTACTGTTCTAATGAGAAGTCAAATTCAGCAACAAAAATATTTTGGGTCTACCATTTCTTAAGAAATGTTCACCTCTTGCTAGAATTTTGAACAACTTGACATTAATGGTTTTTTTTTCTGAATATGAAAAGACCATTCGGAACTTCTCAATAAAGAACAACTAATGAAAAATCAGGTGTCTCTGTTCCATTCAGAGTCTGCAATAAGATGTATATTGGCCAAACGGGTAAATCTTTAAAGAAGAGGGTTCAACTTTATCAATATTCTGTAAGGCCGAATCAAACGCAATATTCCAACATGAAGGTTATTCACCTCCAATGATCTGGTGGGTTAGGTGTGGTGAGTGGAAAATAGAACATCCTTGTGTGTCCCTTATATACACTGTGGTTTACAGTATTGTTGATTCCTCTCTTGTCAAAGTTAACAACAACATAAACATGAATGAAGGAATGTATAAATCAGATAATATCTTCATGAAAGCTCTGTTGCAATGTGACAAGATTAAGAAAGCAGTAGCTGACCTGACGTTCTTTGTCAGGTAGAGGGACGGGTCAATCTACCGGCCTGGTCAACCTTTCCATGTTTCGCAGATCAACTGTTTCTTGTTTCCTCAGCTGTGGTAAAGTCTGGTTTGTATATATCTCTTGTTCATATTGACTCTGTATCCTTGAAAATGGCTTGAAATAAAATCGAAAGCTTGGAGCTTTTGTGTATATTTTTCCAGCGAGTTTACTCATAAAAGTACTTCACGTGTGGATGTGCTTTACTTAAATAGTGATGTGAGAGACACAAGCAGTATGGTGTTACGTGTGACTTTCTTCAGTAGTGATGTGGGAGATACAGGTGTCATCAGTATTGACAGGGGAAGTCCTACAATCAGCCTTACATGATGACTCACAAGCAGCCAGGCTATTCATCCACCTCTGTAGGGTACCTTTAGGTGGGTCATTAATAGATAGATACCTGGCTTAACTGGGGGTTCATCCGCCCAGAGAGGGAAGATGTTCACACCGCTGGGGTGGCTCCTCATCCACCTCTCTGATAACTTGAATGGGATCAAAGTCCATGTGTAGTGCGTTGCAGGTGGTCCTTGTGCAGTGTCTTGCAGGTGGTTCTTGTGCAGTTTGCTGCAGGTGGTCCTTGTGTAGTGTGTTGCAGGTGGTCTTGTGTAGTGTGTTGCAGGTGGTCCTTGTGCAGTGTGCTGCAGGTGGTCCTTGTGTAGTGTGCTGCAGGTGGTCCTTGTGTAGTGTGCTGCAGGTGGTCCTTGTGTAGTGTGCTGCAGGCGGTCCTTGTGTAGTGTGCTGCAGGTGGTCCTTGTGTAGTGTGCTGCAGGTGGTCCTTGTGTAGTGTGCTGCAGGTGGTCCTTGTGTAGTGTGCTGCAGGAGGTCCTTGTGTAGTGTGCTGCCAGATGGTCCTTGTGTAGTGTGCTGCAGGTGGTCCTTGTGTAGTGTGTTGCAGGTGGTCCTTGTATAGTGTGCTGCAGATGGTCCTTGTGTAGTGTGCTGCAGGTGGTCCTTGTGTAGTGTACTCTAGATGTTTTCTCTGTTGTGTGGTGCAAGCGGTTCTTGTGTACAGGGTAGTGTGCTGCAGGTGGTCCTCGTGTACAGTGCTGGTGTGGAAAAAAATATAATGTCTGGTGAGGGTATGTTTTGTTGGCTGTGAGTTGAGAGACTAACTGCATACGTTAATGATAATGACTTGATGCTTTTGGTTCACGAATGATTGGTGCGTAGATCTTGCATGTAAGTGTTGAATCACGTAGGTTTGTGGCATAAAATCACGTAAATCGGTTTCCTAAAATTTTCAGTTTGTTTTAAAGCTTTTTTTTTTCAATATATGCAAAAACAAAGCATTTCGGCGAAGGGTACATGGCTAGGGATATGTAGAGGCGAGTATGTAAAGTGGGTACAATCCCTTAACACTAGGCCTCAGGGCCCAAGAGGTCATCTTCCTATCAGTGAAGGAGAGAGGTCCAGAGGAACAGACATAGGTGCAGGATAGTGCCCGATACTGACTTTAACACAGGTAACATCTGTGTAATGCTAATAAGCAAGTATGACCTGAGTCACTCATATACAGAACATCTCGTTAACATTGGTAGCTGGAAAAATATTTACAATCATATACACAAACAAATTACATATACACTAATCATCAGTGTGTACACGGAACAGGAGATACTGTGGTGTATAGTTGTTAACATCGGTAGTAATACAAAAGTTCAAAAATACTTTAGGTATGGGAAATAAATTTACAGACTTTGCTGTACTGGGTATGTTGTTAATATTGACAGTAAGGCAAAGAAATCAAGATGCATTACACATAAGACATGTAGTTATAAAATGTGCTTGCACTAAGCATGATTATATTATATGTCTACGTTGCTTTGAAGTCTAGTGTCAGCATGTCTTCAAGGATATTGTTATCAATAATCAAAGTTGTCGAAACAGTAGATCTTGAACCTCGGTCTGAAAATACTGATTTTGGGTCATTCGCCGATATAGTTTGGGTTCATGGGATGCAGAACAGACTCGGCACTTGGAATGTTCAGGATCATTGTTTCTCGCAACTGGCCACATATACAGCTGCCTTCACTTTCACTCAAGATAGCGTCTTTCCGCGACGTGTGCACTCAGGGATTATCGACTCGCCCACTTCACTCGCTTCATTTGCTCTCACCTTTTGCAATTCTACATTCTGTTTCTCCCGTTATTTCTTCACACAAGCTTCTTTTCCTGGCTTACTTACTCTCACCACTTTCTTCTTCCCGACAATGTTTCCTGTTTTTCGAAAACCTCCAGAAATCTTCGCCCTCGCCTCCACAAAATTGTGATCAGACATTCCACCAGCTGTCCCTCTCAGCACATTTACATCCAAAAGTCTCTCTTTTACATGCCAATCAATATGTAATCCAATGATGCCCGCTAACTATCTCTCACACTTACATACGTATGTATCTCTCTTTTTGAGCCAGACATTCCCAATCACCAGTCCTTCTTCAGCACAAGCACGAGCTGTTAACCATTACCATTTCTAATATTGAATACCCTGGCGCCCCAATTATACCCTCAACTGCCACATTACTTACCTTTGCCTTCAAATCACCCATCACTAATACCCTGTCTCGTACACCAAAGCTGCTGACACTCTCACTCAGCTGCTCCCAAAACCCTTGCCTTTCATGATCATTTTTCTCATGACCAGGCACACAAGCACCAGTTATCATCCATCACTCGCCATTCACTCTCGGTTTTATCCACACCAATCAAGAATCTACTTCCTTACACTCTATCACACACTCCCACAATTTCTGCTTCAGAGGTAGTTCTACTCCTTCCTTAGCTTTTGTCATCTTACCAACCCCTGACCTTACTCCAAAGACGTTTCCAAACCATTCTTACCCTTTACTCTTGAGCTTTGTTTGAATCAGAGCCAGAACATCCAGGTTTTTTTCTTCAAACATGCTACCTATCTCTCTTCTCATCTTGATGACATCCACACACATTTAGACACCCCAGCCTGAGCCTTCGAAGAGAATAAGCATTGTCGAGCTGGCTCATTCTTCTGCCCCCTCTTTTGAAAATTGAAATACAAGAAGGGGGTGGGGTTTCGAGCCTCCTGCTCCCGCCCCCTTAAGTCGCCTTCTATGACACGCAACGAATGCGGAGGTAGTACTGTTTTTCGCCTATCCCAGGGATTGATGTTCCTATGGCCTAAAAATATCATAGTACACAATACTACAACAGCTACATGGGCTTCCAAAATCTCTCGATTTTTTCTATTTCCCTCTCGTGCAAATGCGGTTTGGTCGGTGCAGATTATAACTTTGGTTAGACCAAGTTTGATGTTTTGTGTGTGTTGGTCAGGTTCTGTGGTTGGAGTGTGTATATGGGAGTGCAGATGGAAAGTGCGAATATGTCAACGTTGATTAAGTTGTAGGTGTTATACAGATTCACTTTTATGGATTATATTTCAAGAGTGTTGTTACTCTCTGTGATTCATTTTGTGCTTTAAGTAGTGTCTGGGGATCGAATGTTATCATGTACAAGTATTATGAGTTCTCCTCCTTGTCTTTGTTGCCTGTTTCGTCTTAGAATCGTGAAGTTATAGAAAAGGAGTGGAATAGATCTGGCTGGATGTCTGGTTTCTTGGATAAGGTCTACACAAATATTCAATACTTGGAGAAGAATAACTGGTTCTGTGTGTTTACTTTTGATGGTTCTGAGTTGTGAAACGTTTAGTGTGTGATTGAGGTTGTGCGGAGATAGTGAAGGGTGAGGTTGCGTATTTTGTGTTATTGCTTGTTGGGATTTTGTGCCGGGAGTGTTAGGGTTTGGGTGAGAGCATTGGATGTTTCTGTTCTAGTAGTTGCAACATATCCAGATCTCTGAGTAGTCCTTTATGAACAGTACTAATGTGCAGTACAAGTGCAACTACGGAAAGCAACTAGAGCATGTGTTGTAATAGAGCCTCTAGTGATGGAGGTTTGGCACTGTGGACAGCCGTATTCCAGTCGCCCAAGATTACGGTGATGTGTGTGTGTGTGTGTGTGTGTGTGTGTGTGTGTGTGTGTGTGTGTGTGTGTGTGTGTGTGTTATTTCCTATTTGTACTGTATAAGGAAGGAGTTCTCCACTCATGACCTCATCTCTTGAACTTTCTCCATCATACGTTTTTGTATACTGTTTGCATTCAAAGTTTTATCATTCAGTTTATGCCATTCATCCACCGGTCTTATGATATAAAGTACTTCTTTACATCTGTTCTAACATGTTTCTTACTAATTCCATGCCATGGCCTCTAATCATCCAGTCCTTGCATCTTTCGTATAACAGACCATTGTTTTCAACAAACTGGTACAAAAGGTTTGAACGGGTCACTATTTACTCTTTTCTTTTCCATAGTGGGCAGATTTAAATTTCTGACCTTTCCCTGTACTTCAGATGTCTTAACTCTAGTACCATCAACGCTGCCGTCTTCATAGCCTCCTCTATTAGTTCTTTGTGCTTCTTTTGGTGAGGTGACCAAAACTGAGAAGCATATTCTAGTTTTGGGCTCATGTAGGATGTGAACAGCTTGCTAAATATTACTCTATTCATGAACGTGAACGTGATTCTCAAATTTTCAGCAGACAATTTATCTCCACTATTCACCCTGGGTGGGACCCTGGCGACAGTATAAGGGGGATGTCAACTCCCAGTCCCTCTCACACAGGATACCGCAGCTTATCTAGTGGGGCCCAATCCTTTGGTTAAGTCATTTTACAGATCAAAAAGAGCAAAGGTCCGAGAACTGAACCCTGTGGCAAAAACGCCAATACCCGCTCCCCATCGCCCCCTTTATAGCTACCCCTCTCCAGCCCCCGCTCCAAAATCCTCTCCCAGTGTCCTCTCCCAGAACCCCTTCCTCAACGCCCCCGCCGTAGCGGTCCCTTCCTTAAACCCCTTTCCTAGCCTCTACCCCGAGCCTCCACTCCCAGCGCCTCCTCTGTATCACCTGTATCATTCTCATCACCAGTTGTACCACATGGCTCCATCCCATCCCGCCTGTCCCATCCAGCCACCCTTCCTGGTCGGTATCATCAGAGGGAGTGTGGGTGGTGAGGTGGGTGGCACATATGAGGTGAGCCGCCCATACAACCTTCAATTAGCCACTCGGGCGAGACAGCGAGACATAAGAGACGGCGTCAAGCCCGATCCTCGCGGTACAGCTTTGTTGATCCAGCAATTTCCCGGACGCGAATCACCAGCCGTCCAGGGTGACTGGCCCGTTCTTCACGCTGCCTTGTCCAGTCAACCAGGTAGACGCTGGCCAGTCCCTCATGATGCTTTATACAGTCATCCAGAGAGACGCTGGCTTTTCCCTCACGCTGCATTGATCAGTCATCCAGGGCGGTGCCGGCCCATCCTTCACGCCACCTTGCTCATTCGGCTTGGTCGACGCTGGCCCGTCCTTCATGTTGCCTTGGCCAGTCATCCAGGGCGACGCTGGCGCGTCCTTCACTTTGACTTGGCCAGTCATCTACAGCGACGCTGGCCCGCCTTTCTCACTGCCGTGGCCAATCGTCCAAACCGACGCTGGCCCATCCTTACAAAAAGTAGGAATATAGACAATCCATCACAAAATACACTAAGTTAGGCCAAGTGAGACCGTTATTGTCCTGGTGTGGCGCTGATTTCAGGTCGGGCTAGTCTGATTCTATCTGACTTTCGTAATCCAGGACCGGGTTGGTCAGTGACTCGTTCCCCCTTGCCCTGAAATAGCGGAGTCGGTGGTTTGTGGCGGGTCAGTGACATGGTCCCCCTGTTCTGAAACGGCTTTAGTTCTACGCCTTATTTGCGGGCCATCAAAGAGCTGTATGGCGGTGGTCATGTTTGTCTGAATACACATATATGTGGCATGAGAAAGGTGGGAGGTGGGCAGATTAGAAAGGGTAGTGAGTAGTGCGATGAAGAAGTAAGGCTGTGAGTGAAAGAGAAAAGAGAGGCGTTCGGACGATATTCACAAGGAAGGAGTGCAAATGATTGGGAGATGTGCAAAAGAAAGCGGCAGGATGTCAAGAGGAAGGTGCAAGGGTTGAAAAAGAGGGCAAATGAGAGTTGGGGTGAGAGAGTATAATCAAACTTTTGGGAGAATAAAAAGATGTTTGGGAAGGAGGTAAATAACGTGCGTAAGACAAGAGAACAAATTGGAACATCGGTGAAGGGAGCAAAGGGGGAAGTGATAACAGGTAGTGATGAAGTGAGAAAGAGATGGCGTGAGTATTTTGAAGGTTTGCTAATGTGCTTGATGATTGAGTGGCAGATATAGGATGTTTTAGTCGAGGTGGTGTGCAAAGTTAGAGGGTCAGCAAGAATGGTTTAGTTAAGAGAGAAGAGGTAGTGAAAGCTTTGGGGAAGATGAAATCCGGCAAGACGGCAGTTTTGGATGGTACTGCAGTAGAATTTATTAAGAAAGGGGGATGACTGTGTTGTTGATTGGTTGGTAAGGATATTCACTGCATGTATGAATCACGGTGAAGTGCCTGAGGATTGGCGAAATGCATGTATAGTGCCATTGTACAAAGGCAAAGGGGATAAAGGTGAGTGTTCAAACTACAGAGGCATAAGTTTGTCAAGTATTCCTGGAAAATTGTATGGGAGGGTATTGATTGAGAGGGTGAAGGCATGTACAAAGTATCTGATTAGAGGAGAGCTATGTGGTTTCAGAAGTAGTGTGGCTCAAGTGTCTGCTTTTAAGAATGTGTGTGAGAAATACTTAGAAAAACGGATGGAATTGCATGTAGCATTTATGGATCTGGAGCAGGCATATGATAGGGTTGATAGAGATACTTTGTGGAAGGTTTTAAGAGTATATGATGTGGGAGGTAAGCTGCTAGAAGCAGTGAGAAATTTTTTCCAAGGATGTAAGGTATGTGTACGAGTACGAAGAAAGGAGAGTGATTCGTTCCCAATAAAGATAGGTCTACGGCAGGGGTGTGTGATATCCCCTTGGTTGTTTAATTCGTTTATGGTTGGGGTGATTAGGGAGGTGAATGCAAGAGTTTTGGAGAGAGGAGCGAGTATGCAGTCTGTGTGTGTGTGTGTGTGTGTGTGTGTGTGTGTGTGTGTGTGTGTGTGTGTGTGTGTGTGTGTGTGTGTGTATGTGTGTGTCCTCACAGCTCCTCATCCGTCACTCCCTACGACTCCTCTCTCCTTATGTTCCTCACACCTCACAACACTCACTCGTAACTTATCTCCCTCCTAAGTAAGGAAAGGATCAACACCAGTGGTAACAGAAGATTCTCAGGAGAAAGGTCTTAAAATGCTTATGAATTTTCCGTATTTGTATAGTTCTAAATCTCACGTCAGTTTCCCAACTGGTGGGAAGATTGTATCAGTAGAGGCCGCAGTCATATGAAGGACGTAGTAGTGAGTTTCCTGTCTGGATCATCAGAATGTTATCAGTCTGAACGTGACGTCATATTATCATTGCCCATTTTACTGTACGGGAACACCACCATTACCATCACCACCTCTATCATAACTACCACCACACCACCGTCACCACCACATCCACCACCTCCGACACCTCCTCCACCACTACCAACAACACTTCTAACACGACCACCATCACCACCAACACCAACACTACCACCATCTTCATCACCACTATAACTAACCTCCAGCACCACCACCACCAACAGCATCTCTACCTCCACTACAATACTACCACCCCCTCCAGCACCACCATCATCATCATCATCATCAGCTGAAGTGTGTCAGGCATGTGAGATGTTGTTGAACGTCAGGAATTACCACCAGATAAACTGGCTGGTTAATCTACAGTATGATAACCTGTGTTATGTTGGTCCTTACTGCTATGTTGGTCCCTACAGCTGTGTTGGTTCTTACTGCTATGTTGGTCCCTACAGCTATGTTGGTCTTTACTGCTATGTTGGTCCCTATAGCTATGTTGGTCTTTACTGCTATGTTGGTCTTTACTACCGTGTTGATCCCTACAGCTATGTTGGTCACTACAATTGTTATGTTAGTCCCTGTAGCTATGTTGGTCTTTACTGCTATGTTGGTCCCTACAGCTATGTTGGTCCTTACTGCTATGTTGGTCCCTACAGCTATGTTGGTCCTTACTGCTATGTTGGTCCCTACAGCTATGTTGGTCTTTACTGCTATGTTGGTCCCTACAGCTATGTTGGTCTTTACTGCTATGTTGGTCCTTACTGCTATGTTGGTCCTTACTGCTATGTTGGTCCCTACAGCTATGTTGGTCCCTACAGCTATGTTGGTCCCTACAGCTATGTTGGTCCCTACAGCTATGTTGGTCCCTACAGCTATGTTGGTCCCTACAGCTATGTTGGTCTTTACTGCTATGTTGGTCTTTACTGCTATGTTGGTCTTTACTGCTATGTTGGTCTTTACTGCTATGTTGGTCTTTACTGCTATGTTGGTCCCTACAGCTATGTTGGTCTTTACTGCTATGTTGGTCCTTACTGCTATGTTGGTCCCTACAGCTATGTTGGTCTTTACTGCTATGTTGGTCTTTACTGCTATGTTGGTCCTTACTGCTATGTTGGTCCTTACTGCTATGTTGGTCCTTACTGCTATGTTGGTCCCTACAGCTATGTTGGTCTTTACTGCTATGTTGGTCTTTACTGCTATGTTGGTCTTTACTGCTATGTTGGTCCTTACTGCTATGTTGGTCCCTACAGCTATGTTGGTCCCTACAGCTATGTTGGTCCCTACAGCTATGTTGGTCCCTACAGCTATGTTGGTCCCTACAGCTATGTTGGTCTTTACTGCTATGTTGGTCTTTACTGCTATGTTGGTCTTTACTGCTATGTTGGTCCCTACAGCTATGTTGGTCTTTACTGCTATGTTGGTCCCTACAGCTATGTTGGTCTTTACTGCTATGTTGGTCTTTACTGCTATGTTGGTCTTTACTGCTATGTTGGTCCTTACTGCTATGTTGGTCTTTACTGCTATGTTGGTCTTTACTGCTATGTTGGTCTTTACTGCTATGTTGGTCCCTACAGCTATGTTGGTCCCTACAGCTATGTTGGTCCCTACAGCTATGTTGGTCCCTACAGCTATGTTGGTCCCTACAGCTATGTTGGTCTTTACTGCTATGTTGGTCCCTACAGCTATGTTGGTCTTTACTGCTATGTTGGTCCCTACAGCTATGTTGGTCTTTACTGCTATGTTGGTCTTTACTGCTATGTTGGTCCCTACAGCTATGTTGGTCTTTACTGCTATGTTGGTCCCTACAGCTATGTTGGTCCCTACAGCTATGTTGGTCTTTACTGCTATGTTGGTCCCTACAGCTATGTTGGTCTTTACTGCTATGTTGGTCTTTACTGCTATGTTGGTCCCTACAGCTATGTTGGTCCCTACAGCTATGTTGGTCTTTACTGCTATGTTGGTCTTTACTGCTATGTTGGTCTTTACTGCTATGTTGGTCCCTACAGCTATGTTGGTCTTTACTGCTATGTTGGTCTTTACTGCTATGTTGGTCTTTACTGCTATGTTGGTCTTTACTGCTATGTTGGTCCCTACAGCTATGTTGGTCCCTACAGCTATGTTGGTCTTTACTGCTATGTTGGTCCCTACAGCTATGTTGGTCTTTACTGCTATGTTGGTCTTTACTGCTATGTTGGTCTTTACTGCTATGTTGGTCTTTACTGCTATGTTGGTCTTTACTGCTATGTTGGTCTTTACTGCTATGTTGGTCCTTACTGCTATGTTGGTCCCTACAGCTATGTTGGTCTTTACTGCTATGTTGGTCTTTACTGCTATGTTGGTCTTTACTGCTATGTTGGTCTTTACTGCTATGTTGGTCTTTACTGCTATGTTGGTCCCTACAGCTATGTTGGTCCCTACAGCTATGTTGGTCCCTACAGCTATGTTGGTCTTTACTGCTATGTTGGTCTTTACTGCTATGTTGGTCCTTACTGCTATGTTGGTCCCTACAGCTATGTTGGTCTTTACTGCTATGTTGGTCTTTACTGCTATGTTGGTCTTTACTGCTATGTTGGTCCCTACAGCTATGTTGGTCCCTACAGCTATGTTGGTCTTTACTGCTATGTTGGTCTTTACTGCTATGTTGGTCCCTACAGCTATGTTGGTCTTTACTGCTATGTTGGTCTTTACTGCTATGTTGGTCTTTACTGCTATGTTGGTCTTTACTGCTATGTTGGTCCCTACAGCTATGTTGGTCCCTACAGCTATGTTGGTCCCTACAGCTATGTTGGTCTTTACTGCTATGTTGGTCCCTACAGCTATGTTGGTCTTTACTGCTATGTTGGTCCCTACAGCTATGTTGGTCTTTACTGCTATGTTGGTCCCTACAGCTATGTTGGTCTTTACTGCTATGTTGGTCCCTACAGCTATGTTGGTCTTTACTGCTATGTTGGTCCCTACAGCTATGTTGGTCCCTACAGCTATGTTGGTCCCTACAGCTATGTTGGTCCCTACAGCTATGTTGGTCTTTACTGCTATGTTGGTCCCTACAGCTATGTTGGTCCCTACAGCTATGTTGGTCTTTACTGCTATGTTGGTCCCTACAGCTATGTTGGTCCCTACAGCTATGTTGGTCTTTACTGCTATGTTGGTCCCTACAGCTATGTTGGTCCTTACTGCTATGTTGGTCCTTACTGCTATGTTGGTCTTTACTGCTATGTTGGTCTTTACTGCTATGTTGGTCTTTACTGCTATGTTGGTCTTTACTGCTATGTTGGTCTTTACTGCTATGTTGGTCTTTACTGCTATGTTGGTCCCTACAGCTATGTTGGTCTTTACTGCTATGTTGGTCCCTACAGCTATGTTGGTCCCTACAGCTATGTTGGTCCCTACAGCTATGTTGGTCCCTACAGCTATGTTGGTCTTTACTGCTATGTTGGTCCCTACAGCTATGTTGGTCTTTACTGCTATGTTGGTCCCTACAGCTATGTTGGTCCCTACAGCTATGTTGGTCCCTACAGCTATGTTGGTCCCTACAGCTATGTTGGTCCCTACAGCTATGTTGGTCTTTACTGCTATGTTGGTCCTTACTGCTATGTTGGTCCCTACAGCTATGTTGGTCCCTACAGCTATGTTGGTCCCTACAGCTATGTTGGTCCTTACTGCTATGTTGGTCCCTACAGCTATGTTGGTCCCTACAGCTATGTTGGTCCCTACAGCTATGTTGGTCTTTACTGCTATGTTGGTCTTTACTGCTATGTTGGTCCCTACAGCTATGTTGGTCCCTACAGCTATGTTGGTCCCTACAGCTATGTTGGTCCCTACAGCTATGTTGGTCTTTACTGCTATGTTGGTCCCTACAGCTATGTTGGTCCCTACAGCTATGTTGGTCCCTACAGCTATGTTGGTCTTTACTGCTATGTTGGTCCTTACTGCTATGTTGGTCCTTACTGCTATGTTGGTCCCTACAGCTATGTTGGTCTTTACTGCTATGTTGGTCCCTACAGCTATGTTGGTCTTTACTGCTATGTTGGTCCCTACAGCTATGTTGGTCTTTACTGCTATGTTGGTCTTTACTGCTATGTTGGTCTTTACTGCTATGTTGGTCCCTACAGCTATGTTGGTCTTTACTGCTATGTTGGTCCCTACAGCTATGTTGGTCTTTACTGCTATGTTGGTCCCTACAGCTATGTTGGTCCCTACAGCTATGTTGGTCCCTACAGCTATGTTGGTCCTTACTGCTATGTTGGTCCCTACAGCTATGTTGGTCCCTACAGCTATGTTGGTCCCTACAGCTATGTTGGTCCCTACAGCTATGTTGGTCCTTACTGCTATGTTGGTCCTTACTGCTATGTTGGTCCTTACTGCTATGTTGGTCCCTACAGCTATGTTGGTCTTTACTGCTATGTTGGTCCCTACAGCTATGTTGGTCCCTACAGCTATGTTGGTCTTTACTGCTATGTTGGTCCCTACAGCTATGTTGGTCCCTACAGCTATGTTGGTCCCTACAGCTATGTTGGTCCCTACAGCTATGTTGGTCTTTACTGCTATGTTGGTCCTTACTGCTATGTTGGTCCCTACAGCTATGTTGGTCTTTACTGCTATGTTGGTCTTTACTGCTATGTTGGTCCCTACAGCTATGTTGGTCCTTACTGCTATGTTGGTCTTTACTGCTATGTTGGTCCCTACAGCTATGTTGGTCCCTACAGCTATGTTGGTCCCTACAGCTATGTTGGTCCCTACAGCTATGTTGGTCCCTACAGCTATGTTGGTCTTTACTGCTATGTTGGTCCCTACAGCTATGTTGGTCCCTACAGCTATGTTGGTCCCTACAGCTATGTTGGTCCCTACAGCTATGTTGGTCTTTACTGCTATGTTGGTCCTTACTGCTATGTTGGTCCCTACAGCTATGTTGGTCTTTACTGCTATGTTGGTCTTTACTGCTATGTTGGTCCCTACAGCTATGTTGGTCCCTACAGCTATGTTGGTCTTTACTGCTATGTTGGTCCCTACAGCTATGTTGGTCCCTACAGCTATGTTGGTCCTTACTGCTATGTTGGTCCTTACTGCTATGTTGGTCCCTACAGCTATGTTGGTCCCTACAGCTATGTTGGTCTTTACTGCTATGTTGGTCCCTACAGCTATGTTGGTCCCTACAGCTATGTTGGTCCCTACAGCTATGTTGGTCCTTACTGCTATGTTGGTCCTTACTGCTATGTTGGTCCTTACTGCTATGTTGGTCCCTACAGCTATGTTGGTCCCTACAGCTATGTTGGTCTTTACTGCTATGTTGGTCTTTACTGCTATGTTGGTCTTTACTGCTATGTTGGTCCCTACAGCTATGTTGGTCCCTACAGCTATGTTGGTCTTTACTGCTATGTTGGTCCCTACAGCTATGTTGGTCCCTACAGCTATGTTGGTCTTTACTGCTATGTTGGTCCCTACAGCTATGTTGGTCCCTACAGCTATGTTGGTCCCTACAGCTATGTTGGTCTTTACTGCTATGTTGGTCTTTACTGCTATGTTGGTCTTTACTGCTATGTTGGTCCCTACAGCTATGTTGGTCCCTACAGCTATGTTGGTCCCTACAGCTATGTTGGTCTTTACTGCTATGTTGGTCCCTACAGCTATGTTGGTCTTTACTGCTATGTTGGTCCTTACTGCTATGTTGGTCCCTACAGCTATGTTGGTCCCTACAGCTATGTTGGTCCCTACAGCTATGTTGGTCCCTACAGCTATGTTGGTCTTTACTGCTATGTTGGTCCCTACAGCTATGTTGGTCTTTACTGCTATGTTGGTCCCTACAGCTATGTTGGTCCTTACTGCTATGTTGGTCCCTACAGCTATGTTGGTCCCTACAGCTATGTTGGTCCCTACAGCTATGTTGGTCTTTACTGCTATGTTGGTCTTTACTGCTATGTTGGTCCCTACAGCTATGTTGGTCCTTACTGCTATGTTGGTCTTTACTGCTATGTTGGTCCCTACAGCTATGTTGGTCCCTACAGCTATGTTGGTCCCTACAGCTATGTTGGTCCCTACAGCTATGTTGGTCCCTACAGCTATGTTGGTCTTTACTGCTATGTTGGTCTTTACTGCTATGTTGGTCCCTACAGCTATGTTGGTCCCTACAGCTATGTTGGTCTTTACTGCTATGTTGGTCCCTACAGCTATGTTGGTCCCTACAGCTATGTTGGTCCCTACAGCTATGTTGGTCCTTACTGCTATGTTGGTCTTTACTGCTATGTTGGTCCCTACAGCTATGTTGGTCCCTACAGCTATGTTGGTCCCTACAGCTATGTTGGTCTTTACTGCTATGTTGGTCCCTACAGCTATGTTGGTCCCTACAGCTATGTTGGTCCCTACAGCTATGTTGGTCTTTACTGCTATGTTGGTCCTTACTGCTATGTTGGTCCCTACAGCTATGTTGGTCTTTACTGCTATGTTGGTCCCTACAGCTATGTTGGTCCTTACTGCTATGTTGGTCCCTACAGCTATGTTGGTCTTTACTGCTATGTTGGTCCCTACAGCTATGTTGGTCTTTACTGCTATGTTGGTCCTTACTGCTATGTTGGTCCCTACAGCTATGTTGGTCCCTACAGCTATGTTGGTCCCTACAGCTATGTTGGTCCCTACAGCTATGTTGGTCCCTACAGCTATGTTGGTCCTTACTGCTATGTTGGTCCCTACAGCTATGTTGGTCTTTACTGCTATGTTGGTCCCTACAGCTATGTTGGTCTTTACTGCTATGTTGGTCTTTACTGCTATGTTGGTCCTTACTGCTATGTTGGTCCCTACAGCTATGTTGGTCTTTACTGCTATGTTGGTCTTTACTGCTATGTTGGTCTTTACTGCTATGTTGGTCTTTACTGCTATGTTGGTCCCTACAGCTATGTTGGTCCCTACAGCTATGTTGGTCCTTACTGCTATGTTGGTCCTTACTGCTATGTTGGTCCCTACAGCTATGTTGGTCTTTACTGCTATGTTGGTCCCTACAGCTATGTTGGTCCCTACAGCTATGTTGGTCCCTACAGCTATGTTGGTCCCTACAGCTATGTTGGTCCCTACAGCTATGTTGGTCTTTACTGCTATGTTGGTCCCTACAGCTATGTTGGTCTTTACTGCTATGTTGGTCCCTACAGCTATGTTGGTCCCTACAGCTATGTTGGTCTTTACTGCTATGTTGGTCTTTACTGCTATGTTGGTCCCTACAGCTATGTTGGTCCCTACAGCTATGTTGGTCCCTACAGCTATGTTGGTCTTTACTGCTATGTTGGTCCCTACAGCTATGTTGGTCTTTACTGCTATGTTGGTCTTTACTGCTATGTTGGTCTTTACTGCTATGTTGGTCCCTACAGCTATGTTGGTCTTTACTGCTATGTTGGTCCTTACTGCTATGTTGGTCTTTACTGCTATGTTGGTCCCTACAGCTATGTTGGTCTTTACTGCTATGTTGGTCCCTACAGCTATGTTGGTCCCTACAGCTATGTTGGTCTTTACTGCTATGTTGGTCCCTACAGCTATGTTGGTCCCTACAGCTATGTTGGTCCCTACAGCTATGTTGGTCCCTACAGCTATGTTGGTCCCTACAGCTATGTTGGTCTTTACTGCTATGTTGGTCCTTACTGCTATGTTGGTCCCTACAGCTATGTTGGTCTTTACTGCTATGTTGGTCCTTACTGCTATGTTGGTCCCTACAGCTATGTTGGTCTTTACTGCTATGTTGGTCCCTACAGCTATGTTGGTCTTTACTGCTATGTTGGTCTTTACTGCTATGTTGGTCCCTACAGCTATGTTGGTCCCTACAGCTATGTTGGTCTTTACTGCTATGTTGGTCCCTACAGCTATGTTGGTCCCTACAGCTATGTTGGTCCCTACAGCTATGTTGGTCCTTACTGCTATGTTGGTCCCTACAGCTATGTTGGTCTTTACTGCTATGTTGGTCCCTACAGCTATGTTGGTCTTTACTGCTATGTTGGTCCCTACAGCTATGTTGGTCTTTACTGCTATGTTGGTCCTTACTGCTATGTTGGTCTTTACTGCTATGTTGGTCTTTACTGCTATGTTGGTCTTTACTGCTATGTTGGTCTTTACTGCTATGTTGGTCTTTACTGCTATGTTGGTCTTTACTGCTATGTTGGTCTTTACTGCTATGTTGGTCTTTACTGCTATGTTGGTCCCTACAGCTATGTTGGTCTTTACTGCTATGTTGGTCCCTACAGCTATGTTGGTCCCTACAGCTATGTTGGTCTTTACTGCTATGTTGGTCCCTACAGCTATGTTGGTCCCTACAGCTATGTTGGTCCCTACAGCTATGTTGGTCCCTACAGCTATGTTGGTCCCTACAGCTATGTTGGTCCCTACAGCTATGTTGGTCCTTACTGCTATGTTGGTCTTTACTGCTATGTTGGTCTTTACTGCTATGTTGGTCCCTACAGCTATGTTGGTCCCTACAGCTATGTTGGTCCCTACAGCTATGTTGGTCCTTACTGCTATGTTGGTCCTTACTGCTATGTTGGTCCCTACAGCTATGTTGGTCTTTACTGCTATGTTGGTCCCTACAGCTATGTTGGTCTTTACTGCTATGTTGGTCCTTACTGCTATGTTGGTCCCTACAGCTATGTTGGTCTTTACTGCTATGTTGGTCTTTACTGCTATGTTGGTCTTTACTGCTATGTTGGTCCCTACAGCTATGTTGGTCTTTACTGCTATGTTGGTCCTTACTGCTATGTTGGTCCCTACAGCTATGTTGGTCCCTACAGCTATGTTGGTCCCTACAGCTATGTTGGTCCCTACAGCTATGTTGGTCCCTACAGCTATGTTGGTCTTTACTGCTATGTTGGTCCCTACAGCTATGTTGGTCTTTACTGCTATGTTGGTCCCTACAGCTATGTTGGTCCCTACAGCTATGTTGGTCTTTACTGCTATGTTGGTCCCTACAGCTATGTTGGTCCCTACAGCTATGTTGGTCCCTACAGCTATGTTGGTCTTTACTGCTATGTTGGTCCCTACAGCTATGTTGGTCCCTACAGCTATGTTGGTCTTTACTGCTATGTTGGTCCCTACAGCTATGTTGGTCTTTACTGCTATGTTGGTCCTTACTGCTATGTTGGTCCCTACAGCTATGTTGGTCCCTACAGCTATGTTGGTCTTTACTGCTATGTTGGTCCCTACAGCTATGTTGGTCCCTACAGCTATGTTGGTCCCTACAGCTATGTTGGTCCTTACTGCTATGTTGGTCTTTACTGCTATGTTGGTCCCTACAGCTATGTTGGTCTTTACTGCTATGTTGGTCTTTACTGCTATGTTGGTCCCTACAGCTATGTTGGTCCTTACTGCTATGTTGGTCCTTACTGCTATGTTGGTCCCTACAGCTATGTTGGTCTTTACTGCTATGTTGGTCCCTACAGCTATGTTGGTCCCTACAGCTATGTTGGTCCCTACAGCTATGTTGGTCTTTACTGCTATGTTGGTCTTTACTGCTATGTTGGTCCCTACAGCTATGTTGGTCTTTACTGCTATGTTGGTCCTTACTGCTATGTTGGTCCCTACAGCTATGTTGGTCTTTACTGCTATGTTGGTCCCTACAGCTATGTTGGTCTTTACTGCTATGTTGGTCTTTACTGCTATGTTGGTCCTTACTGCTATGTTGGTCCCTACAGCTATGTTGGTCCCTACAGCTATGTTGGTCCTTACTGCTATGTTGGTCCCTACAGCTATGTTGGTCCCTACAGCTATGTTGGTCCCTACAGCTATGTTGGTCCCTACAGCTATGTTGGTCCCTACAGCTATGTTGGTCCTTACTGCTATGTTGGTCCTTACTGCTATGTTGGTCCCTACAGCTATGTTGGTCTTTACTGCTATGTTGGTCCCTACAGCTATGTTGGTCCCTACAGCTATGTTGGTCCTTACTGCTATGTTGGTCCTTACTGCTATGTTGGTCTTTACTGCTATGTTGGTCTTTACTGCTATGTTGGTCTTTACTGCTATGTTGGTCCCTACAGCTATGTTGGTCTTTACTGCTATGTTGGTCCTTACTGCTATGTTGGTCTTTACTGCTATGTTGGTCTTTACTGCTATGTTGGTCCCTACAGCTATGTTGGTCTTTACTGCTATGTTGGTCCCTACAGCTATGTTGGTCTTTACTGCTATGTTGGTCCCTACAGCTATGTTGGTCCTTACTGCTATGTTGGTCCTTACTGCTATGTTGGTCCCTACAGCTATGTTGGTCCTTACTGCTATGTTGGTCCCTACAGCTATGTTGGTCCCTACAGCTATGTTGGTCTTTACTGCTATGTTGGTCCTTACTGCTATGTTGGTCCCTACAGCTATGTTGGTCCCTACAGCTATGTTGGTCTTTACTGCTATGTTGGTCTTTACTGCTATGTTGGTCCTTACTGCTATGTTGGTCCCTACAGCTATGTTGGTCCCTACAGCTATGTTGGTCCTTACTGCTATGTTGGTCTTTACTGCTATGTTGGTCTTTACTGCTATGTTGGTCCCTACAGCTATGTTGGTCCCTACAGCTATGTTGGTCTTTACTGCTATGTTGGTCCTTACTGCTATGTTGGTCCCTACAGCTATGTTGGTCTTTACTGCTATGTTGGTCTTTACTGCTATGTTGGTCTTTACTGCTATGTTGGTCTTTACTGCTATGTTGGTCTTTACTGCTATGTTGGTCTTTACTGCTATGTTGGTCCCTACAGCTATGTTGGTCTTTACTGCTATGTTGGTCTTTACTGCTATGTTGGTCTTTACTGCTATGTTGGTCTTTACTGCTATGTTGGTCTTTACTGCTATGTTGGTCTTTACTGCTATGTTGGTCTTTACTGCTATGTTGGTCCCTACAGCTATGTTGGTCTTTACTGCTATGTTGGTCTTTACTGCTATGTTGGTCTTTACTGCTATGTTGGTCTTTACTGCTATGTTGGTCTTTACTGCTATGTTGGTCTTTACTGCTATGTTGGTCTTTACTGCTATGTTGGTCTTTACTGCTATGTTGGTCCCTACAGCTATGTTGGTCCCTACAGCTATGTTGGTCCCTACAGCTATGTTGGTCCCTACAGCTATGTTGGTCCCTACAGCTATGTTGGTCCCTACAGCTATGTTGGTCTTTACTGCTATGTTGGTCCCTACAGCTATGTTGGTCCCTACAGCTATGTTGGTCCTTACTGCTATGTTGGTCCCTACAGCTATGTTGGTCCTTACTGCTATGTTGGTCCCTACAGCTATGTTGGTCTTTACTGCTATGTTGGTCCCTACAGCTATGTTGGTCCTTACTGCTATGTTGGTCCCTACAGCTATGTTGGTCCCTACAGCTATGTTGGTCCCTACAGCTATGTTGGTCTTTACTGCTATGTTGGTCCCTACAGCTATGTTGGTCTTTACTGCTATGTTGGTCCCTACAGCTATGTTGGTCTTTACTGCTATGTTGGTCTTTACTGCTATGTTGGTCTTTACTGCTATGTTGGTCTTTACTGCTATGTTGGTCTTTACTGCTATGTTGGTCTTTACTGCTATGTTGGTCTTTACTGCTATGTTGGTCTTTACTGCTATGTTGGTCTTTACTGCTATGTTGGTCTTTACTGCTATGTTGGTCTTTACTGCTATGTTGGTCTTTACTGCTATGTTGGTCTTTACTGCTATGTTGGTCTTTACTGCTATGTTGGTCTTTACTGCTATGTTGGTCTTTACTGCTATGTTGGTCTTTACTGCTATGTTGGTCTTTACTGCTATGTTGGTCTTTACTGCTATGTTGGTCTTTACTGCTATGTTGGTCTTTACTGCTATGTTGGTCTTTACTGCTATGTTGGTCTTTACTGCTATGTTGGTCTTTACTGCTATGTTGGTCTTTACTGCTATGTTGGTCTTTACTGCTATGTTGGTCCCTACAGCTATGTTGGTCTTTACTGCTATGTTGGTCCCTACAGCTATGTTGGTCCCTACAGCTATGTTGGTCTTTACTGCTATGTTGGTCCCTACAGCTATGTTGGTCTTTACTGCTATGTTGGTCCCTACAGCTATGTTGGTCTTTACTGCTATGTTGGTCCCTACAGCTATGTTGGTCTTTACTGCTATGTTGGTCTTTACTGCTATGTTGGTCTTTACTGCTATGTTGGTCCCTACAGCTATGTTGGTCTTTACTGCTATGTTGGTCTTTACTGCTATGTTGGTCCTTACTGCTATGTTGGTCTTTACTGCTATGTTGGTCTTTACTGCTATGTTGGTCTTTACTGCTATGTTGGTCTTTACTGCTATGTTGGTCTTTACTGCTATGTTGGTCTTTACTGCTATGTTGGTCCCTACAGCTATGTTGGTCTTTACTGCTATGTTGGTCCCTACAGCTATGTTGGTCTTTACTGCTATGTTGGTCCCTACAGCTATGTTGGTCTTTACTGCTATGTTGGTCCCTACAGCTATGTTGGTCTTTACTGCTATGTTGGTCCCTACAGCTATGTTGGTCTTTACTGCTATGTTGGTCCCTACAGCTATGTTGGTCCCTACAGCTATGTTGGTCCCTACAGCTATGTTGGTCTTTACTGCTATGTTGGTCTTTACTGCTATGTTGGTCCCTACAGCTATGTTGGTCCCTACAGCTATGTTGGTCTTTACTGCTATGTTGGTCTTTACTGCTATGTTGGTCCTTACTGCTATGTTGGTCCTTACTGCTATGTTGGTCTTTACTGCTATGTTGGTCCCTACAGCTATGTTGGTCTTTACTGCTATGTTGGTCTTTACTGCTATGTTGGTCCCTACAGCTATGTTGGTCTTTACTGCTATGTTGGTCCCTACAGCTATGTTGGTCTTTACTGCTATGTTGGTCCCTACAGCTATGTTGGTCTTTACTGCTATGTTGGTCCCTACAGCTATGTTGGTCTTTACTGCTATGTTGGTCTTTACTGCTATGTTGGTCTTTACTGCTATGTTGGTCTTTACTGCTATGTTGGTCTTTACTGCTATGTTGGTCTTTACTGCTATGTTGGTCTTTACTGCTATGTTGGTCTTTACTGCTATGTTGGTCTTTACTGCTATGTTGGTCCTTACTGCTTTGTAGATCCTTTCTGCCATGTTCGTCCTTATTGCCATGTTCGTGTTTACTGCTATGTTGGTCTTTACTGCTATGTTGGTCCCTACAGCTATGTTGGTCCCTACAGCTATGTTGGTCTTTACTGCTATGTTGGTCCCTACAGCTATGTTGGTCCTTACTGCTATGTTGGTCCCTACAGCTATGTTGGTCTTTACTGCTATGTTGGTCCCTACAGCTATGTTGGTCTTTACTGCTATGTTGGTCTTTACTGCTATGTTGGTCCCTACAGCTATGTTGGTCTTTACTGCTATGTTGGTCTTTACTGCTATGTTGGTCCTTACTGCTATGTTGGTCCCTACAGCTATGTTGGTCTTTACTGCTATGTTGGTCTTTACTGCTATGTTGGTCTTTACTGCTATGTTGGTCCCTACAGCTATGTTGGTCTTTACTGCTATGTTGGTCCCTACAGCTATGTTGGTCCTTACTGCTATGTTGGTCCCTACAGCTATGTTGGTCTTTACTGCTATGTTGGTCTTTACTGCTATGTTGGTCCCTACAGCTATGTTGGTCTTTACTGCTATGTTGGTCCCTACAGCTATGTTGGTCTTTACTGCTATGTTGGTCCCTACAGCTATGTTGGTCCCTACAGCTATGTTGGTCTTTACTGCTATGTTGGTCCCTACAGCTATGTTGGTCCCTACAGCTATGTTGGTCCCTACAGCTATGTTGGTCTTTACTGCTATGTTGGTCCCTACAGCTATGTTGGTCTTTACTGCTATGTTGGTCCCTACAGCTATGTTGGTCTTTACTGCTATGTTGGTCCCTACAGCTATGTTGGTCCCTACAGCTATGTTGGTCTTTACTGCTATGTTGGTCCCTACAGCTATGTTGGTCCCTACAGCTATGTTGGTCTTTACTGCTATGTTGGTCCCTACAGCTATGTTGGTCCCTACAGCTATGTTGGTCTTTACTGCTATGTTGGTCCCTACAGCTATGTTGGTCCCTACAGCTATGTTGGTCCCTACAGCTATGTTGGTCTTTACTGCTATGTTGGTCCCTACAGCTATGTTGGTCCCTACAGCTATGTTGGTCCCTACAGCTATGTTGGTCCCTACAGCTGTGTTGGTTCTTACTGCTATGTTGGTCCCTACAGCTATGTTGGTCCTTACTGCTATGTTGGTCCCTACAGCTATGTTGGTCCTTACTGCTATGTTGGTCCCTACAGCTATGTTGGTCTTTACTGCTATGTTGGTCCCTATAGCTATGTTGGTCTTTACTGCTATGTTGGTCTTTACTACCGTGTTGATCCCTACAGCTATGTTGGTCACTACAATTGTTATGTTAGTCCCTGTAGCTATGTTGATCCTTACTGCTATTTGGTCCCTACAGCTATATTGGTCCTTACTGCTATGCCGGTCCCATTGCTATGTTAGTCCCTACTGCTATGTTGGTCCCTACAGCTACGTGGGTCCTTTCTGCTATATTGGTCCCTTCATCTATGTGGGTTCTTACTGCTATGTAGGTCCTTAATGCCATGTTCGTCTTTATAGCTATTTTGCTCCTTATTGCCAGGTTCGTGTTTACTGCTATGTTGACTCTTACTGTCATGTTCTACTTTAGTGATATGTTGGTCCTTACTGCTTTGTAGATCCTTTCTGCCATGTTCGTCCTTATTGCCATGTTGATCCTTATTGCCATGTTCGTGTTTACTGCTATGTTGGTCCTTTCTGCTATGTTGGTTCTTACTGCCATCTTGGCCCTTACTTATGTGTTGGCCATTACTGCTACGTTGGTCCTTACGGCCATGTTGACCCTTACCGTTATCTTTCCTTTACTGCCATCTTGGCCCTTACTTATGTGTTGGCCATTACTGCTACGTTGGTCCTTACGGCCATGTTGGCCCTTACCGTTATCTTTCCTTTACTGCCATCTTGGTCCTTACTGCCATGTGGGTACTTCCTGCTGTGTTGGTCCTTGCTACCACCCTGGTCCTTACTACTGTTTTGGTCCCCACAGCTATATATATATATATATATATATATATATATATATATATATATATATATATATATATATATATATATATATATATATATATATATATATATATATATATATATATATATATATATATATATATTCCTATGAGTCCACGGGGAAAATGAAACACGAAAAGTTCCCAAGTACACTTTCGTGTAATAATCACATCATCACAAGACACAAGAGAGGAATGTAACAGTCAGTTGATATACATCGAAGAGAAGAAGATAGGACGCCACTTGGCGTCCTAGCTTCGTCTCTTTATTCATTTTGCTTTTTCGCTGTCTTCCGCGTTTGCGAGGTAGCGCAAGGAAACTGAGGAAAGAAATGGCCCAACCCACCCCCATACACAATGTATACATACACGTCCACACACGCAAATATACATACCTATACATCTTAATGTACACATATATATACACACACAGACACATACATATATACCCATGCACACAATTCATACTGTCTGCCTTTATTCATTCCCATCGCCACCTCGCCACACATGGAATACCATCCCCCTCCCCCCTCATGTGTGCGAGGTAGCAGTAGGAAAAGACAACAAAGGCCCCATTCGTTCAAACTCAGTCTCTAGGTGTCATGCAATAATACCCGAAACCACAGCTCCCTTTCCACATCCAGGCCCACACAACTTTCCATGGTTTACCCCAGACGCTTCACATGCCCTGATTCAATCCACTGACAGCACGTCAACCCCGGTATACCACAACAATCCAATTCACTCTATTCCTTGCCCTCCTTTCACCCTCCTGCATGTTCAGGCCCCGATCACAAAAAATCTTTTTCACTCCATCTTTCCACCTCCAATTTGGTCTCCCACTTCTCCTCGTTCCCTCCACCTCCGACACATATATCCTCTTGGTCAATCTTTCCTCACTCATCCTCTCCATGTGCCCAAACCATTTCAAAACACCCTCTTCTGCTCTCTCAACCACGCTCTTTTTATTTCCACACATCTCTCTTACCCTTACATTACTTACTCGATCAAACCACCTCACACCACATATTGTCCTCAAACATCTCATTTTCAGCACATCCACCCTCCTGCGCACAACTCTATCCATAGCCCACGCATCGCAACCATACAACATTGTTAGAACCACTATTCCTTCAAACATACCCATTTTTGCTTTCCGAGATAATGTTCTCGACTTCCACACATTCTTCAAGGCTCCCAGGATTTTCGCCCCCTCCCCCACCCTATGATTCACTTCCGCTTCCATGGTTCCATCCGCTGCCAGATCCACTCCCAGATATCTAAAACACTTTACTTCCTCCAGTTTTTCTCCATTCAAACTTACCTCCCAATTGACTTGACCCTCAACCCTACTGTACCTAATAACCTTGCTCTTATTCACATTTAATCTTAACTTTCTTCTTTCACACACTTTACCAAACTCAGTCACCAGCTTCTGCAGTTTCTCACATGAATCAGCCACCAGCGCTGTATCATCAGCGAACAACAACTGACTCACTTCCCACTCAGTCATTTGGCGTCCTAGCTTCGTCTCTTCGATGTATATCAACTGACTGTTATATTCCTCTCTTATGTCTCCCCTGATGATGTAATTATTACACGAAAGTACACTTGGGAACTCTTCGTGTTTCATTTTCCCCGTGGACTCATAGGAATATCTTGATCACGCGCAAAATTGTGATCCTTTCCAATATATATATATATATATATATATATATATATATATGGGAGTCGTGAGAGTAAGTGAGCTTGGGAAGGAGACTTGTGTGAGGAAGTACCAGGAGAGACTGAGTACAGAATGGAAAAAGGTGAGAACAATGGAAGTAAGGGGAGTGGGGGAGGAATGGGATGTATTTAGGGAATCAGTGATGGATTGCGCAAAAGATGCTTGTGGCATGAGAAGAGTGGGAGGTGGGTTGATTAGAAAGGGTAGTGAGTGGTGGGATGAAGAAGTAAGATTAGTGAAAGAGAAAAGAGAGGCATTTGGACGATTTTTGCAGAGAAAAAATGCAATTTCGTGGGAGATGTATAAAAGAAATAGACAGGAGGTCAAGAGAAAGGTGCAAGAGTTGTAAAAGAGGGCAAATGAGAGTTGGGGTGAGAGAGTATCATTAAATTTTAGTGAGAATAAAAGATGTTCTGGAAGGAGGTAAATAAAGTGCGTAAGACAAGGCAGCAAATGGGAACTTCAGTGAAGGGCGCAAATGGGGAGGTGATAACAAGTAGTGGCGATGTGAGAAGGAGATGGAGTGAGTATTTTGAAGGTTTGTTGAATGTGTTTGATGATAGAGTGGCAGATATAGGGTGTTTTGGTCGAGGTAGTGTGCAAAGTGAGAGGGTTTGGGAAAATGATTTGGTAAAGAGAGAAGAGGTAGTAAAAGCTTTGCGGAAGATGAAAGCCGGCAAGGCAGCAGGTTTGGATGGTATTGCAGTGGAATTTATTAAAAAAGGGGGTGACTGTATTATTGACTGGTTGGTAACGTTATTTAATGTATGTATGACTCATGGTGAGGTGCCTGAGGATTGGCGGAATGCGTGCATAGTGCCATTGTACAAAGCCAAAGGGGATAAGAGTGAGTGCTCAAATTACAGAGGTATAAGTTTGTTGAGTATTCCTGGTAAATTATATGGGAGGGTATTGATTGAGAGGGTGAAGGCATGTACAGAGCATCAGATTGGGGAAGAGCAGTGTGGTTTCAGAAGTGGTAGAGGATGTGTGGATCAGGTGTTTGCTTTGAAGAATGTATGTGAGAAATACTTAGAAAAGCAAATGGATTTGTATGTAGCATTTATGGATCTGGAGAAGGCATATGAAAGAGTTGATAGAGATGCTCTGTGGAAGGTATTAAGAATATATGGTGTGGGAGGCAAGTTGTTCGAAAGCAGTGAAAAGTTTTTATCGAGGATGTAAGGCATGTGTACGTGTAGGAAGAGAGGAAAGTGATTGGTTCTCAGTGAATGTAGGTTTGCGGCAGGGGTGTGTGATGTCTCCATGGTTGTTTAATTTGTTTATGGATGGGGTTGTTAGGGAGGTGAATGCAAGAGTTTTGGAAAGAGGAGCAAGTATGAAGTCTGTTGGGGATGAGAGAGCTTGGGAAGTGAGTCAGTTGTTGTTCGCTGATGATACAGTGCTGGTGGCTGATTCATGTGAGAAACTGCAGAAGCTGGTGACTGAGTTTGGTAAAGTGTGTGAAAGAAGAAAGTTAAGAGTAAATGTGAATAAGAGCAAGGTTATTAGGTACAGTAGGGTTGAGGGTCAAGTCAATTGGGAGGTAAGTATGAATGGAGAAAAACTGGAGGAAATAAAGTGTTTTAGATATCTGGGAGTGGATCTGGCAGCGGATGGACCCATGGAAGCCGAAGTGGATCATAGGGTGGGGGAGGGGGCGAAAATCCTGGGAGCCTTGAAGAATGTGTGGAAGTCGAGAACATTATCTCGGAAAGCAAAAATGGGTATGTTTGAAGGAATAGTGGTTTCAATAATGTTGTATGGTTGCGAGGCTTGGGCTATGGATAGAGTTGTGCGCAGGAGGATGGATGTGCTGGAAATGAGATGTTTGAGGACAATGTGTGGTGTGGGGTGGTTTGATCGAGTAAGTAACGTAAGGGTAAGAGAGATGTATGGAAATAAAAAGAGGGTGGTTGAGAGAGCAGAAGAGGGTGTTTTGAAATCGTTTGGGCACATGGAGAGAATGAGTGAGGAAAGATTGACCAAGAGGATATATGTGTCGGAGGTGGAGGGAACGAGGAGAAGTGGGAGACCAAATTGGAGGTGGAAAGATGGAGTGAAAAAGATTTTGTGTGATCGGGGCCTGAACATGCAGGAGGGTGAAAGGAGGGCAAGGAATAGAGTGAATAGGATCGATGTGGTATACCGGGGTTGACGTGCTGTCAGTGGATTGAATCAGGGCATGTGAAGCGTCTGGGGTAAACCATGGAAAGCTGTGTAGGTATGTATATTTGCGTGTGTGGACGTATGTATATACATGTGTATGGGGGTGGGTTGGGCCATTTCTTTCGTCTGTTTCCTTGCGCTACCTCGCAAACGCGGGAGACAGCGACAAAGCAAAAAAAAAAAAATATATATATATATATTTTATTTATTTATTTATTTTGCTTTGTCGCTGTCTCCCGCGTTACCGAGGTAGCGCAAGGAAACAGACGAAAGAATGGCCCAACCCGCCCACATACACATGTATATACATACATGTCCACCCATGCACAATACCTATACATCTCAATGTACACATATATATACACACACAGACATATACATATATACACATGTACATAATTCATACTGTCTGCCTTTATTTGTTCCCATCGCCACCTCGCCACACATGGAATAACAACCCCCTCCCCCATCATGTGTGCGAGGTAGCGCTAGGAAAAACACCAAAGGCCCCATTCGTTCACACTCAGTCTCTAGCTGTCATGTAATAATGCACCGAAACCACAGCTCCCTTTCCACATCCAGGCCCCACAGAACTTTGCATGGTTTACCCCAGACGCTTCACATGCCCTGGTTCAATCCATTGACAGCACGTCGACCCCGGTATACCACATCGTTCCAATTCACTCTATTCCTTGCACGCCTTTCACCCTCCTGCAGGTTCAGGCCCCGATCACTCAAAATCTTTTTCACGCCATCTTTCCACCTCCAATTTGGTCTCCCACTTCTCCTCGTTCCCTCCACCTGCGACACATATATCCTCTTGGTCAATCTTTCCCCACTCATTCTCTCCATGTGACCAAACCATTTCAAGACACCCTCTTCTGCTCTATCAACCACACTCTTTTTATTTCCACACATCTCTCTCACCCTTACATCACTTACTCGATCATACCACCTCACACCACATATTGTCCTCAAACATCTCATTTCCAGCACATCCACCCTCCTGCGCACAACTCTATCCATAGCCCACGCCTCGCAACCATACAATATTGTTGGAACCACTATTCCTTCAAACATACCCATCTTTGCTTTCCGAGATAATGTTCTCGACTTCCAAACATTCTTCAAGGCTCCCAGAATTTTCGCCCCCTCCCCCACCCTATGATTCACTTCCGCTTCCATGGTTCCATCCGCTGCCAGATCCATTCCCAGATATCTAAAACACTTCACTTCCTCCAGCTTTTCTCCATTCAAACGTACCTCCCAATTGACTTGACTCTCAACCCTACTGTAGCTAATAACCTTGCTCTTGTTCACATTTACTCTTAACTTTCTTCTTTCACACACTTTACCAAACTCAGTCACCAGCTTCTGCAGTTTCTCACATGAATCAGCCACCAGCGCTGTATCATCAGCGAACAACAACTGACTCACTTCCCAAGCTCTCTCATCCACAACAGACAGCATACTTGCCCCTCTTTCCAAAACTCTTGCATTCACCTCCCTAACAACCCCATCCATAAACAAATTAAACAACCATGGAGACATCACACACCCCTGCCGCAAACCTACATTCACTGAGAACCAATCAGTTTCCTCTCTTCCTACACGTACACATGCCTTACATCCTCGATAAAAACTTTTCACTGCTTCTAACTTCTAACAACTTGCCTCCCACACCATATATTCTTAATACCTTCCACAGAGCATCTCTATCAACTCTATCATATGCCTTATCCAGATCCATAAATGCTACATACAAATCCATTTGTTTTTCTAAGTATTTCTCGCATATGTTCTTCAAAGCAAACACCTGATCCCCACATCCTCTACCACTTCTGAAACCACACTGCTCTTCCCCAATCTGATGCTCTGTACATGCCTTCACCCTCTCAATCAATACCCTCCCATATAATTTACCAGGAATACTCAACAAACTTATACCTCTGTAATTTGAGCACTCACTCTTATCCCCTTTGCCTTTGTACAATGGCACTGTGCAAGCATTCCGCCAATCCTCAGGCACCTCACCATGAATCATACATACATTAAATAACCTTAACAACCAGTCAACAATACAGTCACCCCCTTTTTTAATAAATTCCACCGCAATACCATCCAAACATGCTGCTTTGCCGGCTTTCATCTTTCGCAAAGCTTTTACTACCGCTTCTCTATTTACCAAATCATTTTCCCTAACCCTCTCACTTTGCACACCACCTCGACCAAGACACCCCACATCTGCCACTCTATCATCAAACACATTCAACAAACCTTCAAAATACTCACTCCATCTCCTTCTCACATCACCACTACTTGTTATCACCTCCCCATTTGCCCCCTTCACTGAAGTTCCATTTGCTCCCTTGTCTTACGCACTTTATTTACCTCCTTCCAAACCATCTTTTTATTCTCCCTGAAATTTAATGATACTCTCTCACCCCAACTCTCATTTGCCCTATTTTTCACCTCTTGCACCTTTCTCTTGACCTCCTGCCTCTTTCTTTTATACCTCTCCCACTCATTTGCATTTTTTCCCTGCAAAAATCGTTCAAATGCCTCTCTCTTCTCTTTCACTAATAATCTCACTTCTTCATCCCACACTCATTACCTTTTCTAATCAACCCACCTCCCACGCTTCTCATTCCACAAGAATCTTTTGCGCAAGCCATCACTGCTTCCCTAAATACATCCCATTCCTCCCCCACTCCCCTTACTTCCTTTGTTCTCACCTTTTTCCATTCTGTACTCAGTCTCTCCTGGTACTTCCTCATACAAGTCTCCTTCCCAAGCTCACTTACTCTCACCACTCTCTTCACGCCAACATTCTCTCTTCTTTTCTGAAAACCCCCACAAATCTTCACCTTTGCTTCCACAAGATAATGATCAGACATCCCTCCAGTTGCACCTCTCAGCACATTAACATCCAAAAGTCTCTCTTTCGTGCGTCTATCAATTAACACGTAATCCAATAACGCTCTCTGGCCATCTCTCCTACTTACATACGTATACTTATGTATATCTCGCTTTTTAAACCAGGTATTCCCAATCACCAGTCCTTTTTTCAGCACATAAATCTACAAGCTCTTCACCATTTCCATTTACAACACTGAACACTCCATGTATACCAATTATTCCCTCAACTGCCACATTACTCACCTTTGCATTCAAATCACCCATTACTATAACCCGGTCTTTTGCATCAAAACCACTAACACACTCATTCAGCTGCTCCCAAAACACTTGCCTCTCATGATCTTTCTTCTCATGCCCAGGTGCATATGCACCAATAATCACCCATCTCTCCCCATCAACTTTCAGTTTTACCCATATCAATCTAGAATTTACTTTCTTACACTCTATCACATACTCCCACAACTCCTGATTCAGGAGTAGTGCTACTCCTTCCCTTTCTCTTGTCCTCTCACTAACCCCTGACTTTACTCCCAAGACCTTCCCAAACCACTCTTCCCCTTTATCGTTCAGCTTCGTTTCACTCAGAGCCAAAACATCCAGGTTCCTTTCCTCAAACATACTACCTATCTCTCCTTCTTTCTCATCTTGGTTACATCCACACACATTTAGACACCCCAATCTGAGCCTTCGAGAAGGATGAGCACTCCCCGCGTGACTCCTTCTTCTGTTTCCCCTTTTAGAAAGTTAAAATACAAGGAGGGGAGGGTTTCTGGTCCCCCGCTCCCGTCCCCTTTAGTCGCCTTCTACGACATGTGAGGAATGCGTGGGAAGTATTCTTAATCCCCTATCCCCAGGGATAATATATATATATATATATATATATATATATATATATACTATCCTTGGGGATAGGGAGACAGAATACTTCCCACGTATTCCCTGTGTGTCGTAGAAGGCGACTAAAAGAGAAGGGAGCGGGGGGGCTGGAAATCTTCCCTCTTATTTTTCTTGCTTTGACGTTTTGTCCTCAAAATGAATCGAACACTGTATAGGAGTAGGCGGACGACCCACTGGGTGCCCCACGGATCAACTGTCCACACTCCTGGAGAGAGATACCCACCTCCGTCCAATCCCGCCTGGTTTCTAGAAACGACGCTACCCGCCCGCTGTGCGCCGCGATCTCTTGCTCGAATAGTATGAAATAAAAAAACGCAATACCTAATACCTCTCTCATGTCTGTATTCGCTTATATTCATGCTCTACTACGCATTATATATATCTTATATATATATATTATTATATTATATTATATATTATATTTATATATATATATATATTAAAAAAACCCAAATGGGAAAATCACACCCCCCTGCCGCAAACCTACATTCACTGAGAACCAATCACTTTCCTCTCTTCCAACACCTTTAAAAACAGGCCTTACATCCCCCCGTTTAAAAACTTTTCCCCGCTTCAACAATTTCCCCTCCCACCCCCAATATATTCTTAATACCTTCCCCCAAAATATCTCTATCAACTCTATCATATGCCTTTTCCAATCCTTTAAATGCTACATAAAAAAACCCATTTTTTCTTTTAAGTTTTTTCCCACATACATTTTAAAAGCAAACACCTGATCCAAAAAAAATCAACTAAACACCCCACATCCTCTACCCCCCTTTCCGGAAACCCACACGCTTTTCCCCCAAAATTTTGATGCTCTTTACATCCCTTCCCCTCTCAATAAATTTCCCCCTCCCTTAAATTTTCCCGGGAAATTTACTAAACCAAATTTATACCTTTTAAATTTGGCACCCCACTCTTATCCCCTTTGGCTTTGTACAATGGCACTATGCACGCATTCCGCAATCCTCAGGCACCTCCCCATGAGTCATACATACATTAAAAAACCCTTTTCCCAACCATTTCAAAAATACAGTCACCCCCTTTTTTTTTTTAAAAATTTCCCCACTGCATTACCAGTCTTAGTACGTGACAAGTGCGCTGCTGACGGATGTATGTTCTTTCTGCCTCTACCTTTGCGCTTTGGATGTGTACTAGTCTTCCGCAAGAAGCGTAAGACTACCTGGTCGTGCTACATCTCTGAGTTAACCGCAAGATCAGATTTGTCTGCCATTCATGAGTCCTCCTCCTCTGACTGTTGAGGCCCTCACCTACCTCGAGTGCAAGATATACACCTGCTATGTGCTGCCACTCGATCGTATCAGAAAAGCATTCAGAACAACCTTCTAAAGATAGCTCAACTACATCTCGTTGCATGGTCTTAGATCCCGAGTACGGTTGTGTAGAGTCACCGTCCCCGATAGTTGTGACGCTTCGCCGTTCGACAATGAGAGTTCCCGAGTCTAGCGTTGTGCTGTTGTTTGTATCTACACAGACCATTGTAATAGATGACGCGCTATTTAGTGTTACTCCTTCCTGAGTACAGCAATCTGGTTAGACTTACTACCCTGTGATAGAATTGATATGATGGATACAGTCTCATCACCGCGCGCAACTCTATTTGCCCTCTGTTTGGTGCGACCTCTAAGTCTCTGGATATGGATTGTATTTTGTTACAGGTGTGTCTACGCCACTGACGCAGAGTTGCAGTGTTTGCCTCGTGGAGTGCTTGGGTGTGTCTAATATGATGTTTAATGGAGTGGGTCTGGAAGGTGGTAAGTATTTTGATGAAGAGTGGAGTAGTGAGTGTGTGGGATGAAAAATCTACAGATTATTAGTGTAAGAATGAGAAGTACCGTAGTGCTTTCTGACGATTTTGCATGGAAAAAAAATGCCAATGAGAGGGCGATTTAAACAACCTCCCCGTCTACCCGGCGTTTCTGGAAATCCGGATCAAGGAGAAAGACAGATTTGTGTTGAGTGAATGCTGAATGGGTTTTTGGGAAGAGGGGCAAGTATGATAGGTTTGTGTGGAGTGCCAGAGGTGAAACTTAATGATGGCCTATTACTTAATGAATATTCTAGTATATTCTTGTGTGTCTTTCTGTTCTAACACCCACCCTAACGTTTCCCACCCCACCCTCTAAAGACCTGCGTTACCCACCCTATGATAGCCACCCATTACACCCCCCTATTTCCCACACCCAATACTGCAAAACCCAAATCACACCCCCCCCACACCACACCAGATAGCACACACCGAAATCACCCCCACCCCCTCCCCTTATCCTAATCCACCATCTACATCATCAACACACCCCCCCACCTCTTTTGTAATCCATTTGTATCCTACTTATACACCTCGACATTTAATCTCCGGTACCGATCAAATTACCCTCTCGCCTCTTTTACTGTACCCCTCAAATATTCCTCAGCCTCCCTTCCCTTTCTCTCTGTAAATTCATTCCACTCCCCCCTCTTCCAAACAACCCCCCTTTTACGCCAAACAACAAACATTATATACTTAACAACCCCGTCCATAACCTCACAATATCTTTTCAACAAAGATCGCGTCCAATCTATCCACTTCAATGCCCCCCCCTTGCCCCTAATATACTACCTCTTCTGTCGCCCCACCTCTACAAACCCCTATAAATAATACTTCTTTGTACCATATACACCAAGGAAGGAACGAAATGACACACAATCTATATCCCAATAAACATCCTTCATCTCTTCAAACATATTCTTCTTAATATATCCCTTATAAATCAAATTCGTCCTTCCATATTCCACTCAACAACTCCGCCCTGCCACCTTTCAAAGTAATACTCCCATTAAATTCGACATTGTTCTCCTTCGCCAACCCCTCTAATCACTCAGAGAAGTCATGTAGTGTGTTCCTTACAACCTCCACAATTATAATACTTCGCCATAACACCAGAATCCCCAGAAAAACACTCGAGAATAGCAGCCCGTTGTGCATGAGGTAGATGTGCCCCTTCTATCTAGCTGTTGTATCGCTGATGTTTGCACTAGCAGCTAGGTGGTAACCACCTATCCATACTTAAATCCCTTCTCTTTAGAATAGTTATATGAACGCCTAGAGACAACCCATGCTCTAGAACCTATAATCCGCGTGACTGAGTTTGACGTCAAAGATTGTTCAAGTAAGAAAAGAAGCAAAACCATACAAACAACGTTAAACCGACCCCCATGTAAACCCACAATACCCTATACTAAACGTCCCCCGACCTGTCAGCCCTCAAGAGAAGTGACACAAGACCCAACAACCGAACCACTCTGTCCTATTTATTATACGCATATGTGCTAGACCCCATCCGCTTAAAGAAGCATTGGTGCAAGCGGCCTCAAGCTCTTCCACACAATCGCCCGAAGAGCCAGTGATGATATCAATAAACAAATCCTATAGTATCCCTCATCCACATCATAACCCCGCATCCAATATACTTTACCCAATTTACTCTCCAAATAAGACATATTACCTCCCCCATTTCTATCAAAAACCCAACACCCCACCCCGCCTCGTCCCCAACCCCCACCCCCAAAGATAATTGTCCTCACCAGAAACCCACCCCATCCCAAACCCCCCCTCCCACCCCCCCCCCCCCCTGAAGTCCCCCCCCCCACGCCCGCTGCCCCCCCCCCCCCCCCCCCTCCCCCACACCCCTCCTCTCCCTATACCCACAAACCCCCACCCCCATAACTTTCCCCATCACTGTCCACGAAGCCCACACTGAAACTCAACAATTACCCCCCTACACCCAACTATATTGTCCGCCCATCACACACAATATAACCCCCCCCTTACAACTAATAGAGTCCATCATTATCTAAACCCCCACCCCCATATATCTCACTTTCCTTACCAGCTTCTTTATAGCGTCTTTGCTTTACCCTTCAAAATCGTTGTAAAATGCCTACTCACATAGTGACCCTTTATATGTCCACACCTACCCACACCACTATCCACAGCATCATTTACCCCCTCCAAATTGTCCCACCTTTCAGCTTAACAACCACAACTAATATAAAATCAGTTACTATATCAATCACCCTATACAAGTATTTATTTAAATTTCCTCCGCTCCCCAATCTAAGTTTGAACACGGAGAACAAAAACTAGAGGCCTAACATAAACACGAGATGTTCTACCGCATATCTGGGAGTCGCAATCATAGTCATCCCCGCGCACGACGGCATCAGCGAACCCCCATCGGACAGCGGAACCACGTCCCGACCCCACCCCCTCCCACCCATACGCACACACCAGCACACTGAGAGACGCCCCAACACACGCGGCGGCGACACAGAAACAGATCAATCTGGACCCCGCGACACCTTGCTCCCTCCCCACACTATGCTCGACACCCGCACCACGTTCCAGAGAGACAACACACTACATATAGTTCTCTCTACGAATCTTACTAGCACGCATACCTATTGAGAACCTAATACTAGACGTGTCTAGAACCCCTGCCTCGTGCCTCTACAATGAGACCACTAAATTATATTAGACAATAGACCGTCTCCCTACACCAACCCCCCCAACACATCAAACAGACAAAACCCCTGCATCCCAGCGTCGCGCCCCATTACAAGTCTAGCATCAGCCGCGCTCCGCGGCTATGCTGCTCGAGTCTGTGCGCAGGAGGGTGGATGTGCTGGAAATGAGATGTTTAAGGGCCAAAGTGTGGTGTGAGGGGGTTTTTATCGAGTAAGTAATGTAAGGGTAAGAGAGATGTGTGAAATAAACCAATCCGAGCCACAGGTGTAGCATGTGCGACACGCACCCGCCTGAGGTGTTTTGAAATTTGGGTTTGGGCAAATGGAGAGAATGAGTGGGAAAGATTGACCAAAAAGGATATATGTGTCGGAGGTGGAGGGAACGAGGGAGAAGTGGGAGAAACCCCAAATTTTTTGGGGGGGAAAGAGGAGTGAAAAAAATTTTGTGTGAAAATATATATATATATTAATAATTTATATATATATACCCTTTTAAATTCCCCATATTATATATCCACCCCCTATATCTACTCCCTATCTCATTCGCTATTTGCCTTCCACCTGTCTCGCCTCTCACTGCTGCTCTCCACAGCCACACCCGTTCTGCCACCCGTCCCCGTAGCGTAATTAGATGATATGCTACAAGAACATAACGCAATCACTCGGCCTCTCAGTCTACATGCACTCCCCCTACCCAACACCTTAAACACATCTCCACCACTACTTCACTTAATCACTAAGTGGTACAGCCTCTGCACTCATCCCTCCCGCAGTTCTATAAAGTAGCCAATCGACTGCAACCACACCGCACCTTCCAATAAACTATCCACTATCCGATCTAATACCCCTCCTCTGATAATACCTGCTTTCCACCTTAGGTTCTACCCATCACGTAGCTCCCGTCATACATGCGCTGGTGATTGCGCGAACCTCATCTGATCAGCAGTCTAGTGCACTCGACCACCATACACTGAGTGATGATCGAGCTACTCGCGGTCTCAAGTGCAGATTACTTTTTTCGGCCCTTGCGTACACTCTCACTCTCATCCATACCCTCCTGCATGTTCAGGCCCCGATCACACAAAATCTTTTTCACTCCATCTTTCCACCTCCAATTTGGTCTCCCACTTCTCCTCGTTCCCTCCACCTCCGACACATATATCCTCTTGGTCAATCTTTCCTCACTCATTCTCTCCATGTGCCCAAACCATTTCTGAAACACTCTCTTCTGCTCTCTCAACCACGCTCTTTTCATATCCACACATCTCTCTTACCCTTACGTTACTTACTCGATCAAACCACCTCACACCACACATTGTCCTCAAATATCTCATTTCCAGCACATCCATCCTCCTGCGCACAACTCTATCCATAGCCCACGCCTCGCAACCATACAACATTGTTGGAACCACTATTCCTTCAAACATACCCATTTTTGCTTTCCGAGATAATGTTCTCGACTTCCACACATTCTTCAAGGCTCCCAGAATTTTCGCCCCCTCCCCCACCCTATGATCCACTTCCGCTTCCATGGGTCCATCCGCTGCCAGATCCACTCCCAGATATCTAAAACACTTCACTTCCTCCAGTTTTTCTCCATTCAAACTTACCTCCCAGTTGACTTGACCCTCAACCCTACTGTACCTAATAACCTTGCTCTTATTCACATTTAATCTTAACTTTCTTCTTTCACACACTTTACCAAACTCAGTCACCAGCTTCTGCAGTTTCTCACATGAATCAGCCACCAGCGCTGTATCATCAGCGAACAACTGACTCACTTCCCAAGCTCTCTCATCCCCAACAGACTTCATACTTGCCCCTCTTTCCAAAACTCTTGCATTCACCTCCCTAACAACCCCATCCATAAACAAATTAAACAACCATGGAGACATCACACACCCCTGCCGCAAACCTACATTCACTGAGAACCAATCACTTTCCTCTCTTCCTACACGTACAAATGCCTTACATCCTCGATAAAAACTTTTCACTGCTTCTAACAACTTGCCTCCCACACCATACATTCTTAATACCTTCCACAGAACATCTCTATCAACTCTATCATTTACCTTCTCCAGATCCATAAATGCTACATACAAATCCATTTGCTTTTCTATGTATTTCTCACATACATTCTTCAAAGCAAACACCTGATCCACACATCCTCTACCACTTCTGAAACCACACTGCTCTTCCCCAATCTGATGCTCTGTACATGCCTTCACCCTCTCAATCAATACCCTCCCATATAATATACCAGGAATACTCAACAAACTTATACCACTGTAATTTGAGAACTCACTCTTATCCCCTTTGCCTTTGTACAATAGTACTTTGCACTATATATATATATATATATATATATATATATATATATATATATATATATATATATATATATATATATATATATATATATATATATATATATATATATTTTTTTTTTTTTTTTTTTTTTTGCTTTGTCGCTGTCTCCCGCGTTTGCGAGGTAGCGCAAGGAAACAAACGAAAGAAATGGCCCAACCCACCCCCATACACTTGTATATACATACGTCCACCCACGCAAATATACATACCTACACAGCTTTCCATGGTTTACCCCAGACGCTTCACATGCCCTGATTCAATCCACTGACAGCACGTCAACCCCGGTATACCACATCGATCCAATTCACTCTATTCCTTGCCCTCCTTTCACCCTCCTGCATGTTCAGGCCCTGATCACACAAAATCTTTTCCACTCCATCTTTCCACCTCCAATTTGGTCTCCCACTTCTCCTCGTTCCCTCCACCTCCTACACATATATCCTCATGGTCAATCTTTCCTCACTCATTCTCTCCATTGCCCAAACCATTTCAAAACACCCTCTTCTGCTCTCTCAGCCACGCTCTTTTTATTTCCACACATCTCTCTTACCCTTACGTTACTTACTCGATCAAACCACCTCACACCACACATTGTCCGCAAACATCTCATTTCCAGCACATCCATCCTCCTGCGCACAACTCTATCCATAGCCCACACCTCGCAACCATACAATATTGTTGGAACCACTATTCCTTCAAATATACCCATTTTTGCTTTCCGAGATAATGTTCTCAACTTCCACACATTCTTCAAGGCTCCCAGGATTTTCGCCCCCTCCCCCACCCTATGATCCACTTCCGCTTCCATGGTTCCATCCGCTGCCAGATCCACTCCCAGATATCTAAAACACTTTACTTCCTCCAGTTTTTCTCCATTCAAACTTACCTCCCAGTTGGCTTGACCCTCAACCCTACTGTACCTAATTACCTTGCTCTTATTCATATTTACTCTTAACTTTCTTCTTTCACACACTTCACCAAACTCAGTCACCAGCTTCTGCAGTTTCTCACATGAATCAGCCACCGGCGCTGTATCATCAGCGAACAACAACTGACTCACTTCCCAAGCTCTCTCATCCCCAACAGACTTCATACTTGCCCCTCTTTCCAAAACTCTTGCATTCACCTCCCTAACAACCCCATCCATAAACAAATTAAACAACCATGGAGACATCACACACCCCTGCCGCAAACCTACATTCACTGAGAACCAATCACTTTCCTCTCTTCCTACACGTACACATGTCATACATCCTCGATAAAAACTTTTCACTGCTTCTAACAACTTGCCTCCCACACCATATATTCTTAATACCTTCCACAGAGCATCTCTATCAACTCTATCATATGCCTTCTCCAGATCCATAAATGCTACATACAAATCCATTTGCTTTTCTATGTATTTCTCACATACATTCTTCAAAGCAAACACCTGATCCACACATCCTCCTCCATATATATATATATGCCTTCACCCTTTCAATCAATACCCTCTCATATAATTTACCAGGAATACTCAACAAACTTATACCTCTGTAATTTGAGCACTCACTCTTATCCCCTTTGCATTTGTACAATGGCACTATGCACGCATTCCGCCAATCCTCAGGCACCTCACCATGAGTCATACATACATTAAATAACCTTACCAACCAGTCAATAATACAGTCACCCCCTTTTTTAATAAATTCCTCTGCAATGCCATCCAAACCTGCTGCCTTGCCGGCTTTCATCTTCCACAAAGCTTTTACTACCTCTTCTCTCTTTACCAAATCATTTTCCTTAACCCTCTCACTTTGCACACCACCTCGACCAAAACACCCTATATCTGCCACTCTATCATCAAACACATTCAATAAACCTTCAAAATACTCACTCCATCTCCTCACATCACCACTACTTGTTATCACCTCCCCATGTGCGCCCTTCACTGAAGTTCCCATTTGCTCCATTGTCTTACGCACTTTATTTACCTCCTTCCAGAACATCTTTTTATTTTCCCTAAAATTTAATGATACTCTCTCACCTCAACTCTCATTTGCCCTCTTTTTCACCTCTTGCACCTTTCTCTTGACCTCCTGTCTCGTTCTTTTATACATCTCCCACTCAATTGCATTTTTTCCCTGCAAAAATCGTCCAAATGCCTCTTTCTTCTCTTTCACTAATAATCTTAGTTTTTCATCCCACCACTCACTACCCTTTCTAATCAACCCACCTCCCACTCTTCTCATGCCACAAGCATCTTTTGGGCAATCCATCACTGATTCCCTAAATACATCCCATTCCTCCCCCACTCCCCTTACTTCCATTGTTCTCACCTTTTTCCATTCTGTACTCAGTCTCTCCTGGTACTTCCTCACACAAGTCTCCTTCCCAAGCTCACTTACTCTCACCACCCTCTTCACCTCAACATTCACTCTTCTTTTCTGAAAACCCATACAAATCTTCACCTTTGCCTCCACAAGATAATGATCAGACATCCCTCCAGTTGCACCTCTCAGCACATTAACATCCAAAAGTCTCTCTTTCGCGCGCCTGTCAATTAACACGTAATCCAATAACGCTCTCTGGCCATCTCTCCTACTTGTATACGTATACTTGTGTATATCTCGCTTTTTAAACCAGGTATTCCCAATCACCAGTCCTTTTTCAGCACATAAATCTACAAGCTCTTCACCATTTCCATTTACAACACTGAACACTCAATGTATACCAATTATTCCCTCAACTGCCACATTACTCACCTTTGCATTCAAATCACCCATCACTATAACCCGGTCTTGTGCATCAAAACCACTAACACACTCATTCAGCTGGTCCCAAAACACTTGCCTCTCATGATCTTTCTTCTCATGCCCAGGTGAATACGCACCAATAATCACCAATATCTCTCCATCAACTTTCAGTTTTACCCATATTAATCGAGAATTTACTTTTAGAATTTACTCTTGCCCTTTACCCTTGAGCTTCGTTTCACTCAGAGCCAAAACATCCAAGTTCCTTTCCTCAAACATACTACCTATCTCTCCTTTTTTCCTCATCTTGGTTACATCCACACACATTTAGACATCCCAATCTGAGCCTTCGAGAAGGATGAGCACTCCTCGCGTGACTCCTTCTTCTGTTTCCCCTTTTAGAAAGTTAAAATACAAGGGGGGAGGGTTTATATATATATATATATATATATATATATATATATATATATATATATATATATATATATATATATATATATATATATATCAATACCCTCCCATATATATATATATATATATATATATATATATATATATATATATATATATATATATATATATATATATATATATATATATATATATATATATATATATATATATATATATGTATATATATATATATATAGATATATATATATATATATATATATATATATATATATATATATATATATATATATATATATATATATATATACATATATTTTTTTTTTTTTTTTTTTTTTATACTTTGTCGCTGTCTCCCGCGTTTGCGAGGTAGCGCAAGGAAACAGACGAAAGAAATGGCCCAACCCCCCCCCCCCATACACATGTACATACACACGTCCACACACGCAAATATACATACCTACACAGCTTTCCATGGTTTACCCCAGACGCTTCACATGCCTTGCTTCAATCCACTGACAGCACGTCAACCCCTGTATACCACATGACTCCAATTCACTCTATTTCTTGCCCTCCTTTCACCCTCCTGCATGTTCAGGCCCCGATCACACAAAATCTTTTTCACTCCATCTTTCCACCTCCAATTTGGTCTCCCTCTTCTCCTCGTTCCCTCCACCTCCGACACATATATCCTCTTGGTCAATCTCTCCTCACTCATTCTCTCCATGTGCCCAAACCATTTCAAAACACCCTCTTCTGCTCTCTCAACCACGCTCTTTTTATTTCCACACATCTCTCTTACCCTTACGTTACTTATATATATATATATATATATATATATATATATATATATATATATATATATATATATATATATATATATATATATATATATATATATATATATATATATATATATATATATATATATATATATATATATATATATATATATATATATATATATATATATATATATATATATATATATATATATATATATATATATATATATATATATATATATATATATATATATATATATATATATTATATATATATATATATATATATATATATATATATATATATATATATATATATATATATATATATATATATATATATATATATATATATATATATATATATATATATATATATATATATATATATATATATATATATATATATATATATATATGGGAGGGTATTGATTGAGAGGGTGAAGGCATGTACAGAGCATCAGATTGGGGAAGAGCAGTGTGGTTTCAGAAGTGGTAGAGGATGTGTGGATCAGGTGTTTGCTTTGAAGAATGTATGTGAGAAATACTTAGAAAAGCAAATGGATTTGTATGTAGCATTTATGGATCTGGAGAAGGCATATGATAGAGTTGATAGAGATGCTCTGTGGAAGGTATTAAGAATATATGGTGTGGGAGGAAAGTTGTTAGAAGCAGTGAAAAGTTTTTATCGAGGATGTAAGGCATGTGTACGTGTAGGAAGAGAGGAAAGTGATTGGTTCTCAGTGAATGTAGGTTTGCGGCAGGGGTGTGTGATGTCTCCATGGTTGTTTAATTTGTTTATGGATGGGGTTGTTAGGGAGGTAAATGCAAGAGTTTTGGAAAGAGGGGCAAGTATGAAGTCTGTTGGGGATGAGAGAGCTTGGGAAGTGAGTCAGTTGTTGTTCGCTGATGATACAGCGCTGGTGGCTGATTCATGTGAGAAACTGCAGAAGCTGGTGACTGAGTTTGGTAAAGTGTGTGGAAGAAGAAAGTTAAGAGTAAATGTGAATAAGAGCAAGGTTATTAGGTACAGTAGGGTTGAGGGTCAAGTCAATTGGGAGGTGAGTTTGAATGGAGAAAAACTGGAGGAAGTGAAGTGTTTTAGATATCTGGGAGTGGATCTGGCAGCGGATGGAACCATGGAAGCGGAAGTGGATCATAGGGTGGGGGAGGGGGCGAAAATTCTGGGGGCCTTGAAGAATGTGTGGAAGTCGAGAACATTATCTCGGAAAGCAAAAATGGGTATGTTTGAAGGAATAGTGGTTCCAACAGTGTTGTATGGTTGCGAGGCGTGGGCTATTGATAGAGTTGTGCGAAGGAGGATGGATGTGCTGGAAATGAGATGTTTGAGGACAATGTGTGGTGTGAGGTGGTTTGATCGAGTGAGTAACGTAAGGGTAAGAGAGATGTGTGGAAATAAAAAGAGCGTGGTTGAGAGAGCAGAAGAGGGTGTTTTGAAGTGGTTTGGGCACATGGAGAGAATGAGTGAGGAAAGATTGACCAAGAGGATATATGTGTCGGAGGTGGAGGGAACGAGGAGAAGAGGGAGACCAAATTGGAGGTGGAAAGATGGAGTGAAAAAGATTTTGTGTGATCGGGGCCTCAACATGCAAGAGGGTGAAAGGAGGGCAAGGAATAGAGTGAATTGGAGCGATGTGGTATACCGGGGTTGACGTGCTGTCAGTGGATTGAATCAAGGCATGTGAAGCGTCTGGGGTAAACCATGGAAAGCTGTGTAGGTATGTATATTTGCGTGTGTGGACGTATGTATATACAAGTGTATGGGGGGGGTTGGGCCATTTCTTTCGTCTGTTTCCTTGCGCTACCTCGCAAACGCGGGAGACAGCGACAAAGTATAAAAAAAAAAAAAAAAATATATATATATATATATATATATATATATATATATATATATATATATATATATATATATATATATATATATATATATATATATATATATATGTATATATATACATATATATATATATATATATATATATATATATATATATATATATATATATATATATATATATTTATATTCTTCATCGTTCCCAGAACCTTTGTTCCCTTCCCCACCCTGTGATTCAATTCCGCTTCCATTGTTTTATTCACTGCTAAATCCACTCCCAGGTATCTAAAACACCTCACTTTCCCAAATTTTTCTCCATTCAAACTTACATCACATCTAACTTGTTCCTTAACCCTGCTGAACCTAACATCCTTGCTCTTATTCACACTTACTTTTAACTTTCTCCTTTCACACATTTTTCCAAACTGTCACCAACTTCTGCAGCTTCTCACTCAAATCAGCCTCCAGTACTGTATCATCGCTGCATAACTGTTTCACTCCCCAGGCCCTCTCATCCCCAACAGACTGCATACTCGCCCCTCTCTCCAAAATTCTTGCATTTATCTCCTAACCATCCCATCCAAAAACAAATTAAACGACCATGGGGACATCACACACCCTGCCGCAAATCGACATTCAATGGGGACCAATCACTCTCCTCTCTTCCTACTCGTACACATGCTTTACATCCTTGGTAAAAACTTTTTAATGCTTCTAGCAGCATACCCGACACATATACTCTTAAGACCTTCCACAAAGCATCTCTATCACCGCTGTCATATGCCTTCTCCAGATCCATAAACGCTACATACAAATCCACCTGTTTTTATAACTATTTCTCACAAACATTCTTCAAAGCAAACACCTGATCCACACATCCTCTCATGCTTCTGAAACCACACTGCTCCTCCCCAATCTGATGCTCTGTACATGCCTCCACTCTCTCAATCAATACCTTTCCATACAATTTCCCAGGAATACTCAACAAACTTATGCGTCTGTAGTTTGAACACTCACTTTTACCACCCTTGCCTTTGTACAATGGCACTATGCATGTATTCCGCCAATCCTCAGGCACTTCACCGTGATCCATACATACAGTGAATATCCATACCAATAAAGTTACAACGCAGTCGCCCACTTTTTTGATAAATCTAACTGAGATACCATCCAAACCCACCGCCTTGCAGTATTTCATCTTCCGCAAGGCTTTCACTACCTCTTCCCTCTTTAGCAAATCATTCTCCCTGACCCTCTCACTTTGTACACTAACCTGACCTAAACACCCCATATCTGCCACTCTATCATGAAAAACATTCGACAAACCTTCAAGATACTCACTCCGTCTCTTTCTTACTTCATCACTACCTGTTATCACTTCCCCCCCTTGCCCCTTCATCAATGTTCAAATTTGTTCTCTTGTCTTACGCACGTTATCTACCTCCTTCCAAAACATCTTTTCATTCTCCGTACGATACTCTCTCACCTCAGTTCTTATTTACCTGGTACTATTACGCTACACATACAACCTGGTACTATTACACTACACATACAACCTGGTACTATTACACTACACATACAACCTGGTACTATTACACTACACATACAACCTGGTACTATTACACTACACATACAACCTGGTACTATTACACTACACATACAACCTGGTACTATAGGTACCAGAGGAAATGTCTCCTAATGAATGGGTTCCTGCCTTATCATTACATCAAGTCCATTCACAAGTTGTGTGTGAAGGCAGCAGCAGCAGGAGGCCGTCCTGTGTGTCTCAGCTGACAATAGAGGTTCTCTGTGTAACGTGATCTACGGCCAGCAAGTATGTTTGGTAGCAGTCTCCCTGAAAGATCTGTCAGAGGAAATTTCGTCAATCCCATTTGATTGTGAAATGAACAAACAAAGCCGATGTCTCATCAGCCACCCACACCATCATGATCAACAATATAGATACCATCTTTACCTGCCGCTAAATCCCTATTGAAAAACAAAGGCCGTCCGGTTTGGGTTGTGGTACCTTGCCCAGCCTCATCATTAATACCACATGAGGGACTTTTGCTCTACCCATTCATAGGTTTCCTGTGCCAGGGTCCGATGCAGGAGCCATGCCTCAAACAGCCACCAGGTAGGGTAGGTCCTCCCCTGAGACAGGATCCGTGCAGAGACCATGCCTCAAATAGCCACCAGGCAGGGTAAAAGTCCTCTCCTATGTTACGGTCCGGTGCATAGCCATGCCTCACACAGTCACTAGACAGGGAAGGTCCTCTCATGTACCTGGGTCTAGTGGAGGAGCCATGACTCATTCAGTCACCAGGTAAGGGAGGTCCTCCCCTTTGCTAGGGTCCATTGTAGAGCCATGCCTCACACAGTCACCAGGCAGGTCATATAGTAGTTGATTCTTTTTAGATCCTTCCGTTCTTGCCAGAGCACATGAACTATATGGATGTGTAGTATATCATTCATACGTAGGATGCCATACACATGGAGAGAATGAGCGTAAGGATATTATTGTGGCTAGATCAAAACTAGGACACCAAGAGTGGACGAGAACCCGGAATAGATTGTGAAGACAATGGTCAAGAGATATAAGATGTGATTTGTGTAAGAAAACCCTAAACATGAGCGTTATATTCAAGAATGCTACATACTGACTTGGTCTAGGATGAAATGATAAATAATGCTATTAGGTTAACAGGACAGATAGATGAATAGAAATAATTCAAACATCATATCGTTACGAGACACTTATATCTGCCATGCCATTCGTAACTGGTAATGCTCTAATGCAGCGCCTCACTTGCGGAATGGGTCCCTTTTCTCTTGGGAATATAATTCTTTGAAATGAATATTGAATTGTAGTATGCAACAGTGACCACTTGCGAGAGGTGCCCATGACCAGTTGGTGAGGTGTCCCTAAATCCCTATGAAGGATCGTTAGGCGTTCTTTCATGGGCGAAAGGTTGCTTATTCATAACAATCCACACCATTCCATAAATCTATGTTTACCGTCTAATGCTGGCGGTGTGTCAGAAGCCGGCCAATGGCCCAAGGGCATGGTAGCGCACCACTTGTGTGTGTGTGTGTGTGTGTGTGTGTGTGTGTGTGTGTGTGTGTGTGTCTTGCCTAGACTAATACAGGGGATTCTTAATGGTCCTTACCTCTGATAGAATCCTTCACACTTCTGGTTCATCTTCATGAAAACATACGTAAATATCTAAAATTCTAACCTTATATATTTTGCTTCGATTTGAAGATTTGTGTGCAATATTGATATCCTAAGATTCATTATCATATAATGTAAGGAAGAGCCTGATGATTATGACAATGAATCCTCGTGTAACAGCATGAATTGTCTTGGATAAGATTCCTTTATACCTGTACATCTTGATCGATGATATCTTATTGCAATAAAGTTCCAAACCTAGAGGAACCCCATCCTATATATTTTTGATGGGGACTAGTAAGTATTTAACATCTTTTGTGATAGCTCAGCAGTGGAATAGGAGTGCAGAAGCACGAATAACAACAGCAAGTACAGCAGTGATAAGTTGGTGTAACATTATGGTACTAAAGTAACGTTAGGTGAAGTGGATGAGATAATAGAGGCAGGCTTGGCAAAAGACCCACCGTGATAGTGTACGTGGTGGCGGTAAGGCAGGTGTGCTGCAGTAGAGGTGCGTGACTGCCAGGATTTGTGGAGCTTCTGTAAGAGAGATAGGTGGCGTGTCATGGTCCTAAGTGAGTGTGCGAGTGCCGTTTGTGTTTTATGCTGAATTGTGTCATGACTGGAGGTCTGGTAAAGATAACTTCTCGAGACGGGCAATGGCTTTATCCCACGTGAGACCTGCTGAAGACCGTGGGAAATGAAGCAACACAGAGCCCTGGCAGAAAAGTTGCACATGGACACTCCTGATTTGACCTGACTTGACCTCCCACTGCTAACCCTGTCCGCTAATAGTAGACGTCCAGCCAACTGTAGCATCTACCGCACCATCCGAGTGCTTATCACGAGGAAAGGAGAAGAAAGGGAGCGGTGCAGTGACATTTCCCAGTGTCGCTCCACAAAGCCTTACATATGAGAAACGCCTAACATCCCGCTGCCTGACAAACGCATGGTTCGCTCTTGAATCTTGACAAGGACTTCTTATGACCTCATGTGATCTCAGATAACCAAGTAGATCACAGATCGGGTGCCCAAGTAAGGAGATGACCCTAGCCTTCACAACTGGAGGTCTTCTATGATATTCCAGGAGCCAGCCATAATGGTTTGGCTGCCAAGCACACAAGAGTAACGTTATCACTAGTGTTGACATGACCAGCTCGTTAACATTCTTTTATAAGTGAAGCAGTTGGCCACTCAAACAGTCATTGGTTCTAAGAATCAAAGTCGTCATGTCTCCCTGGAAATGTTCACCATCTGACTCTTGGTTCATCACTCTGGCATGGGCTCTGTGGTGCCTCATCTCCCATCGTCTCAGGTAGGACCAGAGCGGGACATGCCAGTGCTCGTTTTCTGAAGTATTTCTTACAGGATCTCGGTTACGCCTTTCAACTTGCAGCATAGATACAAACCCGGCAGCTGCTGCACATCTCCTGCACTATGAAACCTTAGAAACCGCCTTCCTCCTGCCGCACCGGCGGTGAAGCCACAGGACCTCAGAGGCTCACATCTGTTTCACAGCCTTGAGGCACTGGCACGCCACTATCCCTGTGGCTGCACTAGGAGACCCAGGTAACGACGCATTTCTCCCACGTTCTTGCACCAGTCACCACGGGTTTCCTGCCTCATCTTTCCCTGGGAGTTCCAGTCACAACTGCTCCCGCAACAGTGCAACAAAAACTCCTGTCACGCCTGCCTACATCATTTCATTTTATAATTCTGCAACAACAGTGGCAGGTCTCCTTGTGCCATACATCAATTCTGTACAGTACCTGTTCAGTAAAGGACTTTGTTGCCTGTGTTCCTTGATCCCTCTCAAGTTCATTCACTATCAACATTATGAATAAGGTAGACATAACAACATCTGCTTAACTACAATATTCTGCTTTTGACTTGCAAATGTAATAACCAAACATGACACGCTTTCCTCCAACAAGGGGTAACCTTCTGGTTGGTAACCTGGGTGCGTGAGGTGCGTCTTTGGAGTGTTCAAAGTGAGTGGACATCCGCCTGTACATTTTCAGCTTGGGTACATCTCAGACTGGTACAGTGGGCAACCTCCCAAGCCGGAAGAGTGGCCGCCAACAGAGGAATCTGTGGTACTTCTGAGGAGAGGGCAGGATGGGAGGGTGGGGACCTCAAGGCTAATGCTGGGTGGTCTAGGAGGAAGGCGGAGCAGGAAGAGGTGAAAATGAATGAGAGAGAGGGAGAGAGGGCGGGAGAGAAGAGTCCCTCACTGTTAACCTAAGATAAACCTGTAGATCCCCAGTTTCAAAGTCAACAGGAAAACCTTAGTATCGCCTAACTATACATGGCTCCAGCCTGACCCTGTGTGTCTTTCACATCACACGATTTATTTCTTCCTCTTCGCTCACTTACCGGAGGAGGGGCCACCAACTGGTGTACTGGGCTAAGGTCTGGCCTGGGAGGGCCATCATCATCAGCTGGTGTACTGGGTTAAGGTACGGATCGAGAAAGCCATCATCATTAGCTGGTATATACGGATGAGGAACGGACCAGGAGGGCCACCATCATTACCTGGTGCACCAGGCTGAAGGATGGACCAGGACGGCCACCATCATTACCTGTTATACAAAAATAAGAAACGGACCGGGAGGGACACCATCTTCAACTGGTGTACTAGGCTGGGGGACAGACCGGTAGTGCCACTACCATCAGCTGTTGTACCGGGCTGAGGGACAGACCGGGAGGATCACTATCATCAACTGTTGTGCCGGGCTGAGGGACAGACCGGAGGATCATGTTCAACTGGTGGTATGGTGAAGGTCGTTCACAGATATTCTCATGTCTACGTTATGGAAACAAATTCTATTTTTTGTCTGTGCTTTACAATGATTAGGAATCCTTATGTAGATTTATTTTAAGACTATTATGTTCATGATAATCCTTATGTAGATTTATCTTAAGACTATTATGTTTATAATAATCCTTATGTAGATTTATCTTAAGACTATTATGTTTATAATAATCCTTATGTAGATTTATCTTAAGACTATTATGTTTATAATAATCCTTATGTAGATTTATCTTAAGACTATTATGTTTATAATAATCCTTATGTAGATTTATCTTAAGACTATTATGTTTATAATAATCCTTATGTAGATTTATCTTAAGACTATTATGTTTATAATAATCCTTATGTAGATTTATCTTAAGACTATTATGTTTATAATAATCCTTATGTAGATTTATTTTAAGACTATTATGTTTATAATAATCCTTATGTAGATTTATCTTAAGACTATTATGTTTATAACAATCCTTATGTAGATTTATCTTAAGACTATTATGTTTATAATAATCCTTATGTAGATTTATCTTAAGACTATTATGTTTATAATAATCCTTATGTAGATTTATCTTAAGACTATTATGTTTATAATAATCCTTATGTAGATTTATTTTAAGACTATTATGTTTATAATAATCCTTATGTAGATTTATCTTAAGACTATTATGTTTATAATAATCCTTATGTAGATTTATCTTAAGACTATTATGTTTATAATAATCCTTATGTAGATTTATCTTAAGACTATTATGTTTATAATAATCCTTATGTAGATTTATCTTAAGACTATTATGTTTATAATAATCCTTATGTAGATTTATCTTAAGACTATTATGTTTATAATAATCCTTATGTAGATTTATCTTAAGACTATTATGTTTATAATAATCCTTATGTAGATTTATCTTAAGACTATTATGTTTATAATAATCCTTATGTACATTTGTCTTATGATTACTGGTTATAATATTACATAAGTAAACAAAGCTTGTAGCATCTTGCCAAAAAAAGAGGATTTTCCCATTGCCAGAAAAGCTGTATCCAATTTCTAAAATGTTAAACTTAAAAGTCCCAATCGTATCTAGTTATGTTTCCAATACAAGAAGATAGTAGAGTCTTAAGTACACTTCCACTTGCTATATGATATCTATATTATATATCAGGTCTTATCTGCACTGGCAGCCAGCCCTCACACCCTCACCACACTGGCAGCCTACCCCCTCACCCTCACTACACTGGCAGCCAGCTCTTACACCCTCACCACACTGGCAGCCAACCCCCTCACCCTCACTACACTGGCAGCCAGCTCTTACACCCTCACCACACTGGCAGCTAGCCCTCCCATCTTCACCACACTGGCAGCCAGCTCTTACACCCTCACCACACTGGCAGCTAGCCCTCCCATCTTCACCACACTGGCAGCCAGCTCTTACACCCTCACCACACTGGCAGCTAGCCCTCCCATCTTCACCACACTGGCAGCCAGCCCTCCCACCCTCACCACACTGGCAGCCAGCCCTCCCACCCTTACAACACTGGCAGCCAGCCCTCCCACCCTCACCACACTGACAGCCAGCCCTCCCACCCTCACCACACTAGCAGCCAGCCCTCCCACCCTTACCACACTGGCAGCCAGCCCTCCCACCCTCACCACACTGGCAGCCAGCCCTCCCACCCTTACCACACTGGCAGCCAGCCCTCCCACCCTCACCACACTGGCAGCCAGCCCTCCCACCCTTACCACACTGGCAGCCAGCCCTCTCACCCTTACCACACTGGCAGCCAGCCCTCCCACCCTCACCACACTGGCAGCCAGCCCTCCCACCCTCACCACACTGACAGCCAGCCCTCCCACCCTCACCACACTGACAGCCAGCCCTCCCACCCTCACCACACTGGCAGCCAGCCCTCACACCCTCACCACACTGGCAGCCAGCCCTCACACCCTCACCACACTGGCAGCCAGCCCTCACACCCTCACCACACTGACAGCCAGCCCTCCCACCCTCACCACACTGACAGCCAGCCCTCACACCCTCACCACACTGGCAGCCAGCCCTCACACCCTCACCACACTGGCAGCCAACCCTCCCACCCTCACCACACTGACAGCCAGCCCTCCCACCCTCACCACACTGGCAGCCAGCCCTCCCACCCTCACCACACTGACAGCCAGCCCTCCCACCCTCACCACACTGACAGCCAGCCCTCCCACCCTCACCACACTGGCAGCCAGCCCTCACACCCTCACCACACTGGCAGCCAGCCCTCACACCCTCACCACACTGGCAGCCAGCCCTCACACCCTCACCACACTGGCAGCCAGCCCTCACACCCTCACCACACTGGCAGCCAGCCCTCACACCCTCACCACACTGGCAGCCAACCCTCCCACCCTCACCACACTGACAGCCAGCCCTCACACCCTCACCACACTGGCAGCCAACCCCCTCACCCTCACCACACTGGCAGCCAGCCCTCACACCCTCACCACACTGGCAGCCAGCCCTCCCACCCTCACCACACTGGCAGCCAGCCCTCACACCCTCACCACACTGGCAGCCAGCCCTCACACCCTCACCACACTGGCAGCCAACCCCCTCACCCTCACCACACTGGCAGCCAACCCTCACACCCTCACCACACTGGCAGCCAGCCCTCACACCCTCACCACACTGGCAGCCAGCCCTCACACCCTCACCACACTGGCAGCCAACCCTCCCACCCTCACCACACTGACAGCCAGCCCTCCCACCCTCACCACACTGGCAGCCAGCCCTCACACCCTCACCACACTGGCAGCCAACCCCCTCACCCTCACCACACTGGCAGCCAGCCCTCACACCATCACCACACTGGCAGCCAACCCCCTCACCCTCACCACACTGGCAGCCTAGCCTCACACCCTCACATCATTGGCAGGAAGCCCTCCCACCCTCACCACACTGGCAGCCAGCCCTCCCAGTCTCACCATACTGCCAGCCAGCTCTCCCAGCCTCACCACACAGGCAGTCAGCCCTCACATCCTCGCCACACTGGCAACCAACCCTCACACCCTCACCACACTGGCAGCCAATCCTCACACCCTCACCAAACTGGCAGCCAGCCCTCCCTTCCACACCACACTGGTAACCAGCCCTCACACAATCACCACACTGGCAGCCAACCCTTACACCCTCACCATACAGGCAGCCAACCCTCACGCCCTCACCACCTTTAATCACGTTTATCAGAACGGCAGTTTACGTACAAATGGCTGTTGTATGACAGTGATTGCTAGACTAGTGCTCAAATATCCCTAAATATCCCCAATTTCAACTATCGTACACCATGTTGGTAAGACAGTTGAATCCACAGATGACCATCTGTGTCATGTTCAGTTCCTGTCTCGGGTGAACCAGTTCCCATCTTTAAGAAAGGAGATAGATCCATTGTCTCTAATTATCGTCCTATCAGCTTGACATCTACTGTGGAGAAATTTCTCGAATCAATTATAGCGAACAATATACTGGAGCACTTGGAGAATCATGATCTCATTAGGGATTCTCAATATGGGTTTACTAAAGGGAAGTCATGTCTCAGTAACTTTCTCTCCTTCTTTAATAAAGTATTTGAAACTGTTGATCAGGGTAAGAGTTATGGTATTGTATACTTAGACTTAAGTAAGGCTTTTGACAGAGTACCTCATGAGTGTTTGCTTAGAAAATAGTGGCACACGGCATCGGAGGTTGTGTCCTTCATCGGATTAGGGCGAGGCTCACTGACAGAAAACAGAGGATATACATCAACGGAGTTACATCGAACTGGGGCAATGTAACCAGTGGCGTTCCTCAGAAGTCAGTTTTGGGACCGCTCTTGTTCGTTGCATATGTTAATGATTTGGATATGGGAATAACCAGCGACTTATGTAAATTTGCCGATGATACAAAAATAGGGACCGTGATTGACTCAGATGAAAATTCAGTGAATTTGCAGTGACTTATATAGATTATTATAATGGGCAGGTACATGGAAAATGGAGTTCATAGATAATTGCATAACAGTGTGGGTGAAGACAGGAACCCTGATTGGACAATATTACAATTGGTAAAACAGAATGCGAAAGAAACCTAAGGTTACTGATGAGCAAGGATCTTAGCCGCGGCAACAATATATTAAAGTGTGTAATAAGGCTAATAGGATGTTAGGATTCATTGATAAGACTGTCAGCAATAAAACCTCTGGAGTATTATTGCAACTTTATCTTGCGTTGTTCATATCACATTTGGATTATGCGGTGCAGTTTTGGGCTCCATGTTGTGAAGTTGACATAGATTGTTTAGAGAGAGTACAAAGGCGAAGACAAAAATGATCCCTGGAATTAGAAACCTCACTTATGAAGAAAAGTTAGAAAGAGTGAATTTACACTCACTTAAGAGGAAGGCTAGAGGGGATATGATTGAAGTTTTTAAATGGGTGAGAGCATTAATAAAGGTAACATGAATAAAGTTCTTAGAATGGCGCCACCGGATAGGACAAAAAAATAATAGATTTGAATTAGAAAAAAAAGATAGATTCAGGTCGGATGTGGGTAGATATTGGCTCCGGAATAGTGTAGTAGATTGATGGAACAAGCTGGCGAGTACAGTAGTGGAAGCTTAGTCTTTAGGTAGATTTAAACGAAGGTTGGACGTGCTCATGGGTTCAGGCTGTTGGTTGTATTGTGGACAGATGCAGGACCTGCCTAGCATGAGCCAATAGCTATGCCTCTTGCAGTGTCCTCACTTCTCATGTTGTTATGTTCTTATGTCCTCCATGACGAGAGGTGACATGTCTTACACGAAAAGAAGAGACATATCTTACATGAGTAGAGTACTTTTCTGTTCATTGTTTTTGTCATTTTATCAGGGAATTGCAAGGTAGACTGAGACTGATACACAACTTTCGTTGGAGTGTCAAACATCTGCTGCAGGAATTATCTCACTTCTTGTTTAACTAGGAGGGACGTGGTTACCCTGTATATCCAGGAAGTGATTTGTTACCCTGTAAAGCAATGAAGGGTCATGGTTACCCTGTATTGCCAGCATGGTCGTGGTTACCCTGTAAAGCAAGGAGAGGCGAGTGCCTGTATAGCAAGGAAGGTCGTGGTTACCCTGAATAGCCAGGAGGGTCATGGTTAACCTGTATAGCCAGGAGAGGCTTGGTTACCTCGTATAGCCAAGAGGGTTGTGATTACCTTATAGCCAGGAGGGTCATGGTTACCCTATATAGCCAGGAGGGTCATGGTTACCCTATATAGCCAGGAGGGTCGTGGTTACCCTATATAGCCAGGAGGGTCATGGTTACCCTATATAGCCAGGAGGGTCATGGTTACCCTATATAGCCAGGAGGGTCATGGTTACCCTATATAGCCAGGAGGGTCGTGGTTACCCTATATAGCCAGGAGGGTCATGGTTACCCTATATAGCCAGGAGGGTCATGGTTACCCTATATAGCCAGGAGGGTCATGGTTACCCTATATAGCCAGAAGGGGCGTAGCTACTCTGCTGCCTATATAGCAATGAGGGGCGTGGTTACCATGTTTAGTCAGGAGGGTCGTGGTTACCCTGTATAGCCAGGAGGGGCGTGGTTACTTTGCCTCCTGTATAGCCAGGAGGGGCGTGGTTACTTTGCCTCCTGTATAGCCAGGAGGGGCGTGGTTACTTTGCCTCCTGTATAGCCAGGAGGGTCGTGGTTACCCTGTATAGCCAGGAGGGGCGTGGTTACTTTGCCTCCTGTATAGCCAGGAGGGGCGTGGTTACTTTGCCTCCTGTATAGCCAGGAGGGGCATGGTTACCCTGTATAGCCAGGAGGGGCGTGGTTACTTTGCCTCCTGTATAGCCAGGAGGGGCATGGTTACCCTGTATAGCCAGGAGGGGCGTGGTTACTTTGCCTCCTGTATAGCCAGGAGGGGCATGGTTACCCTGTATAGCCAGGAGGGGCGTGGTTACTTTGCCTCCTGTATAGCCAGGAGGGGCATGGTTACCCTGTATAGCCAGGAGGGGCGTGGTTACTTTGCCTCCTGTATAGCCAGGAGGGTCGTGGTTACCCTGTATAGCCAGGAGGGGCGTGGTTACTTTGCCTCCTGTATAGCCAGGAGGGTCGTGGTTACCCTGTATAGCCAGGAGGGTCGTGGTTACTTTGCCTCCTGTATAGCCAAGCTGGCCTGATTACCACTTTGAACTAACCAGGTCCGTAGGGTCAGCTCGCACCACACCAGTCATGTGTATTCAAAGTGGCCGCACCTCCCGAGGTCCTCCATTGCCCATGACAGGTGAGGTCTGTATTTATGAGTGTCGGGGTGGTCCGCGTCAGTTCCCTGGGCCCATCATTTGCTCTCCGCCCGCCCAACACGCTAAATAAACGCCCCAAACTGTAAGATTTCCACCCCGTCTTCACAGTGGTAATACCGCCTATTCTCCTCCTCACTGGCGTTTTCGTGACAGCTTGGCTTTTTTTCAGTGTTGTAGTTTAATTAGTAGTTTAATTAGTCATGTATTTGACACAGGCAAATGGCAAAGCGATAAATACATGCAGACTGTAAATTACCTGGCAAGTGGTGGGTAGATGGGTGGGTAGTGGGGCTCCAGTTGATATACGAGCAAGTGTTTGTGTTGGCATCACTGGCCGTGAGTGGCTTTAATGTGCCGACGGTCTTTGCAGTGTTGTCAGCGCTAGAACCTTCTACCTACATCATCATATCTATGGCATTTATAACTCTGCGATATCTATAATTAGCAATAAGACCAGTCTTCACTACTATACAATCAAAAACAATCGTGCATGTGTCCCTTTCATAACCGATTAAATGAGAAAAATCTACAATAGATTGGGAGTGATGCATGTCGAGTAGCCCTGTCGCCCGTCCTGCCTCCCTATCCAGCTGTTCGAAACAGTAATTGTTCGGCAGCGGCCGACACAACCACCTTTGTATGTCGGTAGAAGACAAGGTGCGGGTGGAACGGGAGACCAGTGGCGGGTTGAGCCAGGCCCCTTATCAACAGCTTGGGAAGACGCAAACATAAGGTCAGATCATAGATGACCAACCGATGTATGGCAAGGTTATTCGCTTAAGTGCAGTAATATTCTTATCTCATAATCTATATAAGTGCAGTAATATTCTTATCTCATAATCTATATAAGTGCAGTAATATTCTTATCTCATAATCTATATAAGTGCAGTAATATTCTTATCTCATAATCTATATAAGTGCAGTAATATTCTTATCTCATAATCTATATAAGTGCAGTAATATTCTTATCTCATAATCTATATAAGTGCAGTAATATTCTTATCTCATAATCTATATAAGTAGAGAAAGGAAAGTATAGCCGAAGGCTTCCACCCCCGCCCACCCTTCCACCCACCAATACAGATGGAGACATGTTAGTAAAGTAGTCGGCTGCTCCCCACCCACGTACATAGGTGGGGACAGGATAGTCAAGAAGAATGCTCCTTTCCACCTACTAATATAGGTGGAGATAGGATGATAAAGCACATAGCTCCTCCCCCATCCATCACTACAGTTGTAGACAGGGTAGTAGAGCAGTTGCCTCCTCCGACCCACTAATATAGATGGTGACTGTGGTAAAGCAGATGGCTCCTTCCCACCCACCATTATAGATGGAGTTAAGATAGTGAAACAGGAAGTTCCTTCCCACACATCCCTATAGATGGAGACAAGATAGTAAAACAGAAGGCTTCTCCCCACGTACCACTATAGATGGGGACGTGATGATAAAACAGAAGTATCCTCCCCACCCTTCCATCCACCACCTCACCATCACATCAACCAAAAGGAAAATCTAAAAAGAAAGAAAAAGAAGTTGAATTATCTACACATTACACCTTCCTTATACAACGGTTATTTCCTAATAATTGATATCATAACAATGTTTGACTCGCTGTCAACCATTACCTTATCTGACGTTTTTTTAGAAGTTGCGGAGAGTGCGTGTGTAATTTTACTCTTTGTAACTATTTCAGCTGAATAGGGAAAGAATTTTACACTCATGGGGCCCCATCTCTCAACCATTCTCTAATATTCATACAATTTTTCAAACTTCCCTATGTTGTCAGCATTAACCATGTCTTCATTTCACTTTATTCATCCACCATTCCTATACTATGACAGTACTTCCTTACATCTTTTTTGGAACGTTCCTAAATTCATTTCATGTAATAACACCTGGTTGCTCAATCCTTACATTTTTCAAAGACCTGTTCACTGTCTTCGTCATCAATACGTTTAAAAAACTTAATGGCTTTATTCAGGTCACACTTCACTCCCCACATGCCTTCTTACGGTAGTGTTCCCCTCTGGACTATGGCAACACTCCTCACATACCTCCTTAAGGTAGTTTACTCCTCTGGACAGAAAAAGCAAGACTTTTTCTAGGAAGTTTTGTTTCCATAACTCCAGTACAGGTGAGCCTTCCCTCTATACGACTCTTAAATTCCAGCTGTTTACTGTTTCTCACAAACAGATTAGCATTTGTATTGGACACTTTCAGGCCAGCATTACCACAACTTAACATTCATGACCTCTATACAGCCATGACCTCTATACAGCCATGACCTCTATACAGCCATGACCTCTATACAGCCATGACCTCTATACAGCCACTCACTACAAAGACAACAATAATAACGACAACAAAAGCTTGGTCCGGTCATCAGTAGTGCCGTTCACACCAACAACAACAGCATGGCATCATGACCACCCTTCTCTCATACCTCTTAACGACTAGTTATCATCATATTCACTCTCTAATACAAACCTTAAGACCATTTTATTAAGAGAAGCTGAAGGATTAGTTAGTAAGGTGGACGGTTTCCGCACCGAACGATAGACCGACCTGTCACACCCTTTGTCTAGGTTATCATTTTCCATTATTTCCGGTGTAATCCAAGTCCTCTTCGTTTCATGTTTTGATTTACAAAAGATAAGATGACTAACAGGTGCAGTTTAGGTGATCATAAACCTTCCAGTAGCCTCCCCAGGTGATTTCTTTCATACCAACAGGTTATCCCAGTGATCCTTGCATCCCAGCAGCTTTCCTAGGTGATCCCTTCTTTCCAGCAGCCACCCTAGGTGGCCCCTTCCGTCCCAGCAGCTTCTCAGGTGACTCCATCAAAACAGTTTTCTCAGGCGACCCCTCCGTCCCAACAACTTCTTAGGTGACCCCCTCATTCCTAGCAGCTTCCCAGGTGATCCTTCTATCCCAAGGGATCCCCTCAATCCTAGCAGCTTCCCAGGTGATTGTTCTATCCCAAGGGATCCCCTCAATCCTAGCAGCTTCCCAAGGGACCCTTCTACCTTAGCAGCTTCTCTATGTGACCCTTCCATCTCATCAGCCTCCCCAGGTGACCCCTCCATCCCAGCAGCCTCCCCAGGTGACCTCTCCATCGTAGCAGCTTCCACAGGCTTTCATCCCACCAGCCTCTTTAGATGATCCTTCCGTCTCAGTAGCTTCCCCTGGTGACCCTTCCGTCACAGTAGCTTCCCCTGGTGACCCTTCCGTCCCAGCAGCTTCCCCTGGTGACCCTTCCGTCCCAGCAGCTTCCCCTGGTGACCCTTCCGTCACAGTAGCTTCCCCTGGTGACCCTTCCGTCACAGTTTCACAAAGACTGTGTAGATGGAACTGATGAATTGCCATGGCTCATCACTCCGATTGAACTGAATAAAACTAAATAACTGGAACTGCATTACCTAAAACTATGGTTCTAGCAGAGGTCACAAACTATAAGCAATCACTGTAACAACGCCGAGCGGGAGGCCGGAAGGTCGCCTCATTTGCTGTTGTGGTGAGTTTCAACCAGCATGATCATACTGTGTGTGGGCCATAGTAGAGTGGGTGTGGGCCACACGGGCGTTGATGCTGGCCACATGGGAGGCGAAGATATTTTTTAGCCCGACCACCAAAGTGTCTACGTGTGGGAGCGCTGGGTCAACTTGTCTGGTAGTTTAGTTAGACTTGGGTAGTGAGTAAAGATTATTTTGGATAGCGTGTAGCCGCAGTCGGTATATGTTCTGTAGCGGTCCGTGTCTGTGATTTTTAGTTATATAAGGCAGTGGTACCGGACTTGTAATGTATCTATATTTGATTATTTACTCCATAACTGAAAACACCCGCACTCAGTGACAGCCTCACCGTATACCAAGGCGAAGATGAATGTATCGCATATTCACTTTTCACATCAGCTATGAATTACAGAAACAGCAGGCATCAGCTGTGTGTGTTCCCATCATTTACAGCCTCATGGTCCATCTGCTCAAGAACCAGAGTTTTGATATGCTACAGTATATTCATGATGCTCCTCGACCAGTGTTGATGTGCTACAGTATTTCTATAATGATCCTAGACCAGTGATGATGTGCTACAGTATTTCTATAATGATCCTAGACCAGTGATGATGTGCTACAGTATTTCTATAATGATCCTAGACCAGTGATGATGTGCTACAGTATTTCTATAATGATCCTAGACCAGTGATGATGTGCTACAGTATTTCTATAATGATCCTAGACCAGTGATGATGTGCTACAGTATTTCTATAATGATCCTAGACCAGTGATGATGCGCTACAGTATTTCTATAATGATCCTGGACCAGTGATGATGTGCTACAGTATCTTTATAATGATCCTGGACCAGTATTAATGTGTTACAGTATCTTTATAATGATCCTGGACCAGTGTTGATGTGCTTCAGTATCTTTATATCGATCCTGGACCAGTGATGGTGGGCTATTTATCCTTATGATGTTTTCCGTCATCCTCCGTCTTCCATCCTTCTCTTTCCATTAACATCCTCCCACTATCATTATCCTTCTCCCAACATCATTATCCTCCTTCCATTGTCGTCATCTCACCATCCTCTTCCCAATTTGCTCGTCCTAGCATCCTTCTACCATCATCATCCTCATCATCATCCCATCATCATCCTCCCATCATCATCATCCCATTATCATCCTCCTTCCATAATCATCATTCTATTATTATCTAACCATAATCTCCTACTAGCATCCTTCTCTTCATAATATCCTCATCCCATCAAGCATCATCTTATCATCCTCTCCCCAACTTCTCATCATCCTCTCCCCAACTTCCTCCTCATAACATCATTCTCTCATCATCATCATCCATTATCATTCTCCCATTGCCATCATTTCAACATCTTCCTCCCATCATCACACTCCTCTCATCATCCACTTCCCAACTTCCTCCCTACAGCTTCCTCCTCCCATTTTCAAGCTCCTTTTCCTAACGTCCTCCTTCTTCTCCTCTTCCTCCAGTCCTTATCCATTATCTTTCTTCCACCATCCTCTTCCCATCATGAAAACCATCCTCCCAACATCCTCCTTCTCTTTCAGTCATCAACATCCTTCTCCCATGGTCATCATCCTCCCATTATCCTCTCCCGTTCACCATTCTCCTCTTATCACCAATCTTCTTCCCGTCTCCATCCTCCTCCAATTACCACCTCCTCTTATCACCATAATGTTCCCATCATCATCATCATCATCATCATCCTCCCACCCTCCTCTTCCTCAGGGTGACGGCCCACGTTTTCCCACCTTCCTGTGTCTTTGTTTCTCCATCGTGGTGTACAGCGGGGGGCCGGGGCGCCAGAAACCCGATGCGGGCGTGTTGAGGGCGGAGGCGACGCTGAGGCGGGCGGCGGGGGCGGCAACCATCGCGGGCGGAAGTGCAGGAATGTGCCAGCCACCCACAGCGGGACCTAGAGACCTTGGCCTGGCCATGAGAAGCTGTGACTTACAAAACGGGACGAGTACTAACTCTCACGGCAGCTACCACAGCACGGTGTTGGTGGAGGGAGTTCTGGTTGTAAATGAGGAGTTAGATGATGACCACTGTGCTAGCGGAGAGGGCTATGGCTGGGAAAGTGGGGGACAACCACTGTGATAGTGGTGGGAACTGTCGTTGAGGTGTGGATGACGACCACTGTGATAGTGAACGAAGCTGTGGCTCTTGTTTGTTGATTGAACGACGACCACTGCGGTGGTGACGGAAGCTTTGGCTGTGGCTAGGAGAGTGAGGACGACCACTGAGGCATCTGAGGGAGTGATGGCTGTGGGTGGGAAGTGAAAGACGACCATTTTGGTAGAGGAGTGATCTGTGGCTGTGCTGAGGGAGTGAAGAACAACCACAATGGTAGTGGAGGGAGCTTTGTCTGTAGCCGAGGGAGTGGAGGACGACCACATTCGTAGAGGAGGGAGGTGTGGCTGTGGTTGGAAGAGCGGAGAGCGATATCACTTGAAGTAGAGAAAACTGTAATGGTGGCTGTAGCTGAAGGAGTGGAGAATGACCATCACACTACCAGAGAGAGTTGTACCTGTGGCCGGCGAGTGGAGGACGACTATTGTGGTAGTGAAGGTATCTGTGGCTAGAGGAGTGAAGGATGACCAGTTTGGCGGTGGAGGGAGCTATGCCTATGGCCAAAGAAGCGGAGTATGACCACTGAGGTAGTATAAGATGTGGGTGGGATTGTTCTGGGAGTGAAGGACGACGACTACCATTGTAGTGGAGGGAGTTGTGGCTGGAGTTGCACTGAGAGTGGAAGACGACCACAGTCAAAGGGGAGGGAGTTATGGTTGGGTTTGCCCTGAGAGTGGAGGACGATGACAACTGTGAGGGTGGAGTTAGCTGTGGCTAGTGTACTGATAGTGGAGGCGAACGATATATATTGTAGTGGAGTGGGATATGAATATAGTTGTGACTGGAGGAATGGAGGACGACCACCATGGAAGTGGAAGGAGTCGTAGCTGGGTACTGTAGGGAGCTGTGGTTGTGGCTGGGAGTAGAACACTATCATTGTGGTAGGGTAAGGAGCTGTGGCTGTGAATAGGGTGTTGGGGATGACCACAGTGGTGGCGGAAAAAGCTTTGTCTATGGCTGGAGCAGTGGAGGGAGACCGCTGTGATAGTGGAGAGAGTTGTTGCTGTAGATGAGAGAGTGGAGGAAGACCACTTTGGTAGTAAAGGGAACTGTGGTTGTGACAGGGTAGAGGGATGTCCTTGTGGTAATGGAGGGAGCTGTGGATGTGGCTTGGGGAGTGAAGGACGACGCACTGTGGTAGTGGAGGAAGTTGTGACTGTGACTAGGAAAAGGGGGACGACCGACGTGGTGGTGAGGGGAGCTATGTCTGTGACTGGAGGAGTGGTGGGCAATCATTGTGGTAGTGGAGGGAGCTATGAGTGAAGCCAAGCGGAGGCCGACCACTGTTGTTGTCCACAGAGTGGAGAAAGACAGCCACTGTGGCAGAGGAGGGAGTTGCGACTGGGGTTGCTCTGACAGTGGGTGAGGACGACCTCTGTGAGAGTGGAGGTAGTTTTAGCGGCGGTTGCACTGAGAGTGGAGGATAATCGATGTAACAGAGAAAGTTGTGGCTGAGATTATACTGAGAGCGGAGGACAACAACTGTGGTACGAGAAGATGTTGTGGCTGAGGTGACTGAGAACATGACAAATGTGGTGGTGGAGGAATTTGTGGCTAGGGTTGTACTGAGAGGATGACAATTGTGGCAGTGGAAGACGTTGTGGCTAGAGTTGTAATGAGATTGGAGGTGAACGACAACTGTAGTTGTGAGGGGCGTTGTGGCTAGGGAAGAGGAAGATTACCTCGGTAGTAATGGAAGAGTTATGACTGACCAGGGGATGCATGACGACCACTATATGGTAGGAGAAGGAGCTGTGACAGTGGCTGGGGCAGTGGAGGACGACAACTCTGGTAGTGGAGGGAGCTATGGCAGGCTGTGCCAAAGGAGTGGAGAACGACCACTGTGGTTATGGAGGGAACTTCATCTGTGGCTGGTGCAGTGGAGGATAACCACTGTGGTAGAGGAGGAAGCTGTGGTCGTGGCTGTGGCTAATGGAGCGGTAAAAGATTTCATTGGTGATGGAGGAATCTGAAATTGTGGCTTTGGCAAAAGTGAAAAATAATCACGGCACTATAGGATGGATGAGTATCTATGGCAGGGTGAGTGGGGGATGAGCATAGTTCAGTGGAGGGGTCTGTAGTTGAAGGAGTGGAGGACGACCGCTGTAGTAGCGGAGGAAGCTGTGTCTGTAGCTGGAGAAGCGGAGGGAGACCATTGTGGTAGTGGAGAGAAGGAGCTATGCCTATGACCAAGGGAATGGAGGACTACCATACTGTGGTAACGGAGGGAGCTGTATTTGTTGCTGGAGAAGTGGAAGGAGTCCACTGTGGAAATGAAGGGAGTTGTGGTTTGCGTTGCCTGGGAGTGGAGGAAAATGACCACTGTGGTAATGAAGGGAGCTGTGGCTGGAGTTCTACTGAGAGTGGAGGACAACCACTGTGGCAGTGAAGGGAGTCGCACCTGGGGTTGCCCTGTTAGTAGAGGGGGACGATCACTGCAATTGTGGAGGGAGTTGTGGCTGAGGTTGTACGGAGAGTGGAGGACGACAACTGTGGCAGTGGAGGGAGCTGTGGCGGTGTGTGTGCTGGAAAAGTGGAGAACGACCACTATGGTAAAAAAGTGACCTTTGTTTGTAGTTGAGGTAGTGGAGGTTGACCATTGTGGTAAAGGAGGGAGCTGCGGCTGTGGCTGTGGCTGGTAGAGTGGAGAACGATATCACTGGTAGTGGAGGGAATGAAACTGTGGATACGGCAGGAGAAGTGGAGAATGACCACCGCGCTATCAGAGGGAGTAGTATGTATGACTGGGGGTGTGTAGGACGACCATTGTGTTAGAGGAAGGATCTGTGGCTGCATCTGAAGGAGCGAAGGGCGACCGCTGTGGTGGTGGAGGGAGCTGTGTCTGTGACTGGAAGAGTGGAGGGCGACCATGTGATAGTGAAAGGAGCTTTGCCTATGACCAAGAGAGTAGAGAAAGACTATTGTGGTAGGGAAGGGAGCCAAGTCTGTGGTTGGTTGGAGAAGTGGAGGACGTCAACTGTGGCAGTGGAGGGAGTTGTGGTTGAAATTGTCCTGGGAGTGGAGGAGGATGACCACTGTGGTAGTGGAGGGAGTTGTGGCTGAGGTTGCACTCATATTGCGGGACAACCACTGTTGTAGTGGCGGGAGTTGTTTCTGGGGTTGCACTGGTAGTGGTGGAGGACGACAACTGTGATAGTAGAGGGAGTTGTGGCCGAGGTTGTACCAAGAGCGGAGGACAATCACTGTAGCAGTGGAGGGAGTTGTGGCGAAGGATGCAGTGAGAGTGGAGGACGACATCTGTGGTAGTGGAGGGAGTTATGGCTGGAGATGCACTGAGAGTGGAGGAAAATAATTCCTGTAATAGTGGGGGGAAGAGTTATATGGCTATGGTTGTCTTGAGATTGGAAAAGGATCACCATTATAGTAGTTGGGAGAGCTGTGAATGAAGTAACCCTGGGAGTGGAGGAGGATGACCACTGTGATAATGGAGGAAGCTGTGCTTGGGGCTGTCCTGTGAGTAGAAAAGAACGCCTACTGTGGTGGTGGAGGAAACTGTGGCTTGGGTTCGCTTGGGAATGGAAGCGGACGACCACTGTGGCATTGGAGTGAGATGTGGCTGGGGTTGCTGTGGGAGTGGAGGAGGACGACCATTGAGGTAGTGAAGGGAGACGTGGCTATAGTTGTGCCTGGAGGAGTGGAGGACAACCACTAAGGAAGTAGAGGGATCTGTGGCTGAGGAGTGGACAGCTACCAATTTGATAGTGTAGGGAGCTGTGGCTGGTGATGGAGGATGCTTTGTCTGTGGAGCAGTGGAGAGTGAACACTGTCATAGTGAAGGAAGTTGTGGATGTGGCTGGGGGAGTGGAGTACGACCACTGTGGCAGTGGATGGAGTTGTGGCTGTTACTGGGTAGTGGGGGAATTCCCATCTGGTAATAGAGGGAGTATTGCTGTGGCTGGAGGAGTGGAGGACGACCACTGTGATAGTGGAGAAAGCTGCAGCTGTGCCTGGGGAGTGGGGATGACCAATGTGGTAATGGAGGAAGCTGTGTCTGTGGCTGAAGAAGTGGAGAATGGCCACTGTGGTAATGAAGGAAGTTATGCCTGTGGCCGATGAAAGTGGATAGAGGACGACTATTGTTATAGTGGAGGGAGTTGTGGCTAGGGTTGTCCTGGGAGTGGAGAGACCTACCATTGTGGCAGCCGCGGGTGTTGTGGCTGGGGTTGTCCTGGGAGTGGCAGAGGATGCCCATTGTGGTACTGGAGGGAGGTGTGGCTGGGGTTTTCCTGAGTGGGGAGGATGACGACCATTGTGGTAGCGGAGGAAGCTGTGGCTAGGTTGCCCTGTGGGTGGTGAAGAACGATCACATTTACATGGAGTGAGCTGTGACTGGGGTTGCCTTGTGGTTGGAGGAGTACGACCTTTGTGGTAATGGAGGTAGTTAGGTTACCATGATAATGAAGGGGACGACCTCTGTGGACGTGAAGGGAGCTGTGGCTGGGGTTGCCTGAAAGTGGAGGTGATCGACCACTGTGGTATTACAGGTAGCTGTGGCTAGGGTTGTCCTAAGTGTAGAGGAGTACGACCACGGTGTTAGTGGAGGGAGTTGTGGCTGGGATTCCCCTGGGAATGGAGGAGGACCAACACTGTGGCAGTGTAGGGAGCTGTCGCTGGGGTTGACCTGGGAGTGGAGGAGGATGACCATTTCGGTTAGGGTTGTCCAATCTGTGAACGATAGCCACTGAGGTAGTGGAAGATGTGTTTGGGATTGCCTTGGGAGTGGAGGAGGAAGATTACCGTGGTAGTAGAGGGAGATATGATTTTAGTTGTCCTGGAAATGGAAGAAGAAAACCAATGTGGTAGTTGTGGGAGATATGGATGCGATTGCTATGGATGTGGAAGAGGAATACCTCTACAGTTTGTGGATCTACACTGGAGAGGATGGCTAAGGGAATTGGTGTATAAGACTGGAGATCTTCCCCCCAGGTAAAGGCTCACAAACAACGTTATGACCTATGAAAGTAACTAGACTACATGTGAACTTTGAGAGTGACTAGATCATTTGTAACGTTTGAGAGTGACCAGATTAGATGGGGTGAGGCCGGTTGCTGGCTCCTCCCTCACTGCAGCAGCAGAGGGAGGTCGGGTTGTGTATCCTTCCCCACTCCAGCAGAAGGAGATTGTGTGCCGGATTTTCTCTCATTCCAGCAGCAGAAGGATACTAGGTTCTTTGTCTGCCTTCATTCCAGCAGGAGGAGGCCAGGTGTAGATATTATCTAACTACAGCAGCAGAGTGAGGTTGGGGTGAGGGTCTTCCCTCACTCCAGCAGTAGGAAGCCGGATGGTGGGTCTCCTCTCGTTCCAGCAGCAGAAGGAGGACTGGTTGTGAGTGCTCATTCACTTCAGCAGGAAAAGGCCGAGTGTTAGGTCTTCTTTCATTCTAGTAGCAGGAGGCCAGGTTCTGGGTCTTCCCTCACTCAAGCAGCAGGAGTCCGGTTGATGGGTCTTCTCTCATTCCAGCAGCAGAAAGAGGACGGGTTGTGGGTCCTCCCTCGCTACAATAGCAGGAGGCTAGGTGTTGGGTCTTCCTTCATTCCAGCAGCAAAAGGAGGATGGGTTGTAGGGTCCCAGAGTCTTGGTAATGGAGGTGTTCAAGCGGTGGGAACACCGCTCCCTTAGTCTGGGTAATGGGAATGTCCAGCCGTTGAGAACACTGGAAGGTTTCCTTAGTTTGGGTAATGGGGTGTCCTGACGCTGGGACCACTGGAAGGCTCGATTAGTTTGGGTAATAGGGTTACCGAGGCGGTGGAACACTGGCAAGGTACCTCAGTTTTACACTTAATAATGAAATCTTTAAACATCCGGATTCAATCGATCCTGAAGTGGTTAGCAAAGTCCAGTCAGATCTGTGAGCCGGAAATCCTGGCAAGGTCTATGGTCAGCTTTATGGACCGGAAATCCTGGCATGGTCCAGAGTCTGGTTTTTGGACCGTAAAGCCCAACGAAGTTCAGTCAGGTCTATTGACCTGAAATCTTGGCAAGGTTCAGAGTCAGGCATTTGAACCGGAAATCATGGCAAGGCCCATAGTCAGATCTATGGCCGGAAATCCTTATATGGTACAGAGTCTACGTCTTTGAACCGGAAAGCCCAGTAAGGTACAGAGTTAGGTTTATGGACCGGACATCCTGACGAGGTCTAGAATCAGGTCTACAGACCAATATTCCTGACAAAGTATTGGGACCAGAAATCTTGGTAAGGTCCTGAATCAGGTTGGTGGACCAGAAATCCTGGCAAGGTCCAGATTCTGGTCTATAGACTAAAATCCTAGCATGGTCCATAATCTGGTCTATGGACCGGAGAGCCTGGCAAAGTCCAGATTCAGATCTATGTTTACATGAGTTTACACGAGAAAGGCAGACAACAGGAGACCTGATTGGCCCACGGTTAGGTTGTCTGAAAAAAAAAATATTTATCTTGACAAGAAAAATCTAATTACGTTCAGTACTTTTTTAAGCTATCACCGACTCCCTGCTGCTGCACATTAGCCTTCTAGTGTCCTCGTTACCGCTGTCGTTTATACTTTATTTCTGGCATTTTTCTCAGAGTATACCTGAATTTATGAAATATTTGTCTAAACGACTTTTGAAGGTATTTATAGTCTTAACATTCGCTACGTCTCACGGTAACTTATTCCAGTGCTCAACACACCTATAGGAAAAGAAACTTTTTCCCACTTCCGTACTACATCTTTTAGATTTGAGTTTTATTCCATTTGTCCTGGTAACTGTACCTTCTTGTATTTCGAAAAGATACTCGAGGTTTACTTTATCGAACTTGTTCAGAATTTTGAACACTTGGATTAAGTAGCCGCGAAGCCTGCGTCTTTTCGAGGAGAAGAGATCCAATCGTTTTAGCCTCTCTTCGTATGCCAGATTTCTAAGGGATGGGATCAACTTTGTCGCGCGCCTTTGTACTTGTTCTAATTTTTCCTCGTCTTTTTTATAGTTTTGGGACCAAAACTGGACGGCATACTAAAGGTGTGGTCTTACTAGAGAATTATAAAATGTGAGAATTGTTTCTGGTGTCTTGTAATCTATGTTCCTCCGTCACTGTTCATTCCATTCATCCACCTCTCATATTATGAAAGTACTTCTTTACATCTTTTTCGATAAATATTTCGCTTAATTTCCTGTAACAGCATCTCTAGTTTTTCTATCAGCATTTTCTGAAGAAATGTTCACTGTTGACTTCATGAAGGAGGTTTTATCATGTTAAACCTTAGAGGCTTTAATCAAATCTTCCCTTGCTCTACTCTCTTTCATGGTGGATAACTTGATAACTTCTAAATTCTCTATATAACTTAGCTCTCTTTATTCTTTTGCCTTCTTTCTTGCCCCTTTTGGGCCTTCTCTATTAGTTCCTTGATTTCTTTTTTTAAGTGCGGTGGCCAAAATTGAGAAGCACAGCTTAGTTTAACCTTATGTACGATGTAAAGAGCTTGCTGAATATTTCTTTATCCATGTATCTGAATGCATTTCTAGTATTTGCTACCAGACAATCTGTGTCCTTTAATGTTCTTCCAAGGTGGGACTCGGACAACAGGTTAGGTATAATGTCGAGTCACGGTTCTCTCACACATATACTCCTGCAGCTTATTCCGTTAGATAATTTTCAGGCCTTCTTTCACTGTGTCGCACCCTCATTACTTTTCATTTACTCAGGTCGATTTCCATTAGCCATTTATCTTACCATCTTTCGGGTTTACCTTTAGCTTCCCTTGTACGTTCTTAGAATAATCTTTTTTCAGTTACCTTACGTTCTTGATATCATCAGCAAGTTTCTAATATAGATCAAGAACAGTAATGGTCCCAGGGTAGAACCCTACGGCACTCTACTGGTGACCTCAACCCTGTACGAAGAGAACCCTCTGACAAGTGTCCATTGTTTCCTTCTATTAACGTAATTTTCTATCTCTCAAAGAATTCTACCTCTTATGCTGGCGGAAGATCCAATTTCTTTAACAACATCTAACGTTGTGCGGTGTCAAATGCCTTCTAGTAATTCAGATTCACAAAATCCACCGAACCTATTCATGTCTATAAAGGTCCTTTCTGTCACATAAGTTTGCTGCAAATGACCTTTTTTCACTTTATCCGTGCTGTCTCTCTTGATGTGATTTCTTCTTTGCAAGTAATCATCCATTTGCTTTCTGATTATGTTGACTATCGTTTTGTTACGAAGAGTTTTACACTTGTGTTGCCCTGTCTTAACTTTGTATACATGTACCGTGTCTTTACCACTGCGTGTGTACCCACAAACATACACACACACACACACACACACACACACACACACACCAGTTAAAGCCAGGCACCCATTTATCAACCGGCTCCTAAGGGAGGACGAAAATAGCTAGGATTGACTGAGAGTCGATAGCCGAGCCTAGGATTTGGACCTATGCTGGCCAGACTCCGGAAGGGCCTGCTGATTCATGGTCACTGTGTGAGTGTGTTTGTTTGTTTGTGTGTGTGCATGTGTGTGTGTGTGTGTGTGTGTGTGTGTGTGTGTGTGTGTGTGTGTGTGTGTGTGTGTGTGTGTGTGTGTGTGTGTGTGTGTGTGTGTGTGTGTTTCCCTTTATCTGTTTATCTTTTCAACTGGTGCACATTCAGTCAATTGCATGTAATAACATTAATTATCAAAAGAAAAAATATCGGAAGAACAGCAGTGTTTCGATATAGACTAGTCATAATATTTTCCATAACTGAAGAATATGCTGGAAATAAAAGGGGAGGACCAGTCATACTCCCCACCGTTATGACTACAGCAGCAAAGTGAAGACTATCAGCTATGCTCCCCGTCGAATATGACAGCCACAACGGGGAGATTACAAGCCATTCTCCTACCGTTGTGACTACAGACACAAAGGGAGACTACCAGCCATGCCCCCCACCATTATGACGACAGCCACAACGGGGAGACTATTCAGTATGTACCTCACCGCATGTGTCTACAGCCACAAAAAGAAACCAATTGAAATTAAAGTTCCCGCCAATCGTACTGAGAAACCAGAAATAACCAGTTTACTACTTTGAGCAAGTCTCGAAGGGTACTGCCTTTTGAGTCACGATTTATCATCACTTGTATGAAAACTAGTCTGACGTGTATGACAGAATGAGCCATCTACCCCGACCCCTAAACTAGTGTCACCAGTTGTCATGCAGGAGGAGGTCCTCACATGACCATCGTACCCTTAGGTCATTAGTTGTCATGCAGGACGAGGTCCTCACATGACCATCGTACTCTTAGGTCATCAGTTGTCATGCAGGACGAGGTCCTCACATGACCATCGTACCCTTAGGTCATCAGATGTCATGCAGGAGGAGGTCCTCAAATGATCATCGTACCCTTAGGTCACCAGTTGTCATGCAGGAGGAGGTCCTCACATGACCATCGTACCCTTAGGTCACCAGTTGTCATGCAGGACGAGGTCCCCACATGACCATCGTACCCTTAGGTCATCAGTTGTCATGCAGGAGGAGGTCCTCACATGACCATCGTACCCTTGAGCCACCAGTTGTCATGCACTTGGAGGTCCTCACATGACCCTCACACCCTTGGACCACCTCACCACCTGTCACAACAGGAGGCAAGTTAAGGCCTCGTGAGCTGGGAGGATGCCGTCCAGCGCACTGATGGCCTGACAAACCCCTCAGTGGTCGTTCATCTTCACTTCCTTAGGGATGAGCACAGCGGAATCCCGTCCTGCCGCTGGCCCTTCTCACATTCCTGTAGGATGCTTGACATTTCCTTACTTTGAGACAGTGTACCACGCCCTCTTCCCAAGCTACATCTTCACGCTGTCTACAGATCCGCTCTTAGCACCTAGTAATGTATACTGACAACAGGTCCAACTGACATCCTCGTTCTACATTGACCACAGGCCCAGCTATTTGTATCTAGTTTCGTATCACCTGACCTCAAATACACTCTTGCCTGAATCCCTCTGCATCACTTTTCTCATACATTCTTCACTCTTCCTTGACTCCCTGCACATCACGCAACCTCATAAACTCTTTTCCTTAAGGCTCCCTGCATTACCTGTCCTTACACACTCTCTTTCCTTATTCCCTCTTTATCACCTGCCCTCACATACTTCTTTCCAAGAGTTCATCTGCATCACCTGGCCCCAGACATATTCTTTCTTAAGTTTCTCTGCATCACATGCCGTCACACATACACTTCGTTGAGTCCCTCTGCATCACCTGTCCTGATACACACACACACACACACACACACACACACACACACACACACACACACACACACATACACACACACACACACATACACACACACACACACACACACACACACACACACACACACACACACACACACACACACACACAACCACGCACACCTCTGACACACATATCCCCTCTCTCAAACTTTCTTCATTCATTCTCTCCATATGCCCAAACCATTTCAACACACCCTATCTGCTCTCTTAACCACACTCTTTTTATTGCCACACGTTTCTCTTACCCTTTTATTACTTACTCGATCAAACCACCTCACACCACAATTACCGTCAAACATTTCATTTCCAATACATCCACTCTGTTTCGCATAACTAAATCTATAGCCCATGTCCCGCAACCGTATAATATTGTTGGTACTACTATTTCTTCAAACATACCCATTTTTGCTCTCCGTGATAACGTTCTCACTTTCCATACATTCTTCATCGCTCCCAGAACCCTCGCGCCCTCTCCTACCCTGTGACTCACTTCCGCTTCCATGGTTCCGTTTGCTGCCAAGTCCACTGCCAGATATCTAAAATACTTCATTTCCTCCATTTTCCACTATTCAAACTTACATCCCATCTAACTTGTTCCTCAACCCTGATGAACCTAATAACCTTGCTCTTATTCACATTTACTCTCAGCTTTCTGCTTTCACACACTTTTCCACACTCAGTCACTAACTTATGCAGTTTCTCACTAGAATCAACCACCAGTGTCGTATCATCGGCGAACAACAACGGACAATTCCCAGGCCCTCTCATCCCCGACAGCCTGCATACTCACTCCTTTCTCCAAAACTCTTGCATTTACCTCCCTAACCATCCCATCCATAAACAAATTAACCATGGTGACACCACACACACGTCCACAGAACAACATTCATTGGGAACAAATCACTCTCCTCTCTTCCTACCTGTACACATGCCTTAGACCCTTGATAAAAACTTCTCACTGCTTCTATCAGTTTACCTCTCACATCTTATATTCCTAATACCTTACACAAAGCATCTCTATCAGCCTTGTCATGAGACTTCCCCAGATCCATAAATGCTACATACAAATCCATCTGTTGTTCTAATCATTTCTCACATACATTCTTAGAGCAAGCAACTAATCCACACATCCTTTACCACTTCTGAAACCACACTGCTCCTCCCCAATCTGATGCTCTGTACATGCCTTCACCCTCTCAATCAATACCCTCCCATACAATTTTCCAGGTATACTCAACAAACATATATCTCTGTAGTTTGAACACTCACTTTAATCCCCTTCCCTTTTGTACAATGGCACTATACTTGCATTCCGCCAATCCTTAAGCACTTCACCATAATCCATACATACACTGAGTATCCTTCCCAACCAATCAAGAACACAGTAACCCCTTTCTTAATAAATTCAACTGCAATGCATCCAAACTCGCCGCCTTGGCGGATTTCATCTTCTGCAAGATTTCACCAACTCCTCTCTTTTCACAAAACCACTTTCCCTGACTCTCTCACTTCACACACCATCCCGACCAAAACATCCTACATCTGCCACTCTATCCTCAAACACATTCAACAAACCTTCAAAATACTCACTCCATCTCTTACTCACTACATCACTATCTGTTATCACTTCCCCTTGCCCCCTTCACTATTTGATCTCTTGTCTTTCACACATCATTTACCTCCTTCCACAACATATTTTCATTCTCTCTAAAGTTTACTGATATTCAAGCTTACTTATTCTCACCACTCTCTTCTCCCCGACACTCTCTCTTTATTGAAAACCGATACAAATCTTCACCTTAGCTTCCACAAGATAGTGATCAGACACCCCACCAGCCGCCCCTCTCAAAAAATTTACATTAGAAAATCTCTCTTTTACACGCCTATCAATTAATACGTAAAATAATGATACCCTTTGATCATCTATCCTACTCATATACGTATATTTGTGTATACTTCTCTTAAACCAGGTATATATATATTTCTCTCTCTCTCTCTCTCTCTCTCTCTCTCTCTCTCTCTCTCTCTCTCTCTCTCTCTCTCTCTCTCTCTTTTCTACATACATATTCGCCATTTCCCGCGCTAACGAGGTAGTGTCAATAACAGATGACTGAGCCTTACAGGAAAAATTCTCACCTGATCCCCTTCTCTGTTCCTTCTTTTGGAAAGTAAAACAGGAGGGAGGATTTCCAATCTCCCGTTCCCTTCTTTTTAGTCGCCTTCTACGATATGCAGGGAATACGTGTGCCGTATTCTTCCCTATCCCCAGGGATAATTAATATATATATATATATATATATATATATATATATATATATATATATATATATATATATATATATATATATATATATATTCCTATGAGTCCACGGGGAAAATGAAACACGATAAGTCCCAAAGTGCACTTTCGTGTAATAATCACATCAGGGGAGACACAAGAGAGAAATACAAGTCTTATGTCTTGTGTCCCCCCTGGCATATATATATATATATATATATATATATATATATATATATATATATATATATATATATATATATATATATATATGACAATCAGCTTTAGTAGGTATCAGTCAGCGTTATTAAGTGACGTCAGCTTCAGTAAGTAACAGATCAACTTTAAGAAGAGTCAGGATAGCTTATGTTCCTGGCTGCAATTTACATTTGCAAAAGCAATTGCACTCGTCTTTACTCATGAGTTAAACATGAGAATTGTCTTTCGTGTAAGTGATCAGGTAGCTTGGGCACATATTGTTATATGAGGATATACAATGTTTTCCTTCAGTCAATTGCATACGTGTATCTTTTGTTGTTATATTCCTATTCAAGTACGGTCAAGGAGGGAAAGACACACATTTTAATTTAGAGGATTTTATTACACAAAGTCTTAAAACGTAAAAAAATTCTTAAATATATAAATAGTATCACAGATATTTACAACAGAATGAGTTTGTACAGTGAAACCAGGCGAGCGCATCGCCCAGGCCAGGAACCTAACAAAACAGAGATCACAGAAGTTGACACGCGCTGCAGGTACCCGACCTTTGACCTAAGGTCTCCCGGTGCCTGGCCGTGGCAGTACACAGCTGTGGCAGTGCCCGGGTGCACGCTTGGTCGTTCCTCTGTGCAGTGCGAGGTACGTCTAGAGAAAGCTTTGATTATAACAATAAGGCTTAGCTATCACTTGGTCGCTTCGCGGTATCACAGGAGTAAGGCTCCACACAGGTACTTGGTACTGGTACAAACGCTGGTACGACCATTGGTACAGGTACTAGCGATGGTACTAATGCTGGTACTTTTCACCGGTACTCCGTCAGGGGCCGCGAATGCCCCAGTCACCTGAGATCACATCTTCCGCTGTCTGCTTCCTGCCAGGACATTTAATGCCCACTGCAGGCATGACCATCTCCTACATCCAGGAACCCGGCGAGGGAGTCCCTGGGTAATAATGTGTTGGTGAGGACACTGAGGCACTGCTGAGAGCGGCACTGAGGAAGGCCAGATCTGGCGGTGGCCGGGACTGAGAATCGCTCTGTTGGCTCTGTTGCAATTGCTCCAGTGCGCGAAAGTCGAACTTGTAGGCGTATCGCTTGCCGTGCACTTTGGTCATGAGATTCCTGTCGTAGTAATAGCGCAGGGCGCGTGAGAGCTTGTCGTAGTTCATGTTGGGTTTGGATTTCCTCTCTCCCCATCGTCGCGCCACTTCGTCAGGATCGAGGATCTTGAACTCCCCGGCGGTGCCTTCCCAGGTAATGACGGCGGCGTTGGCTGAGTCTGTGAGGAGCTCTAATAAGAACTGCCACAGTTGGATCTGGCCCGATCCCTGAGCAGACAGCTTCACGCACAGCGGGCCGAGGATTTCATACGGATCGCCCTCGATTTGGTCATCTTGTTTTTCTCCCTCGGGCTCCAGCACGTCCTGTATCTCATCTTTGGGAAGACCGAGTCCAATGTAGCCAAGGATAATGTCCAGATGCTGGGCCAAGATGCGACCTGAGTGGCTGCCAACCTTACGCTGAATCTCGCCTCTGGTCAAACTGCATAGCTCACAGCCTGTGGAGGTGAGAGCGCGGTTTATTAGTTAATGATGACTATGTAGAGTGGGATGTTAAAGACCAGTCCTTCCCAGCTTTGTGAAGCAATATAACATAACATTATGCCACAGTATGTAGAGTGGAATATTGAACACCAGATCCACCCTGCCCGTGAATAAATGTAACCCAACACAATTTGCCACATTAAAGAGAGTGTATGCTTACCGGTGGATGGCAATAACGATGGGTTAAGGGTTGGAGGCAAGTCAAATTCTTTCCTTGCCCAAACTGTCCATGATCTGATGTCCTGAGCAGTCCACACACGGGGATCTGTTGGGTCAAAGAAACGAAATTGTTTGAGTCAGGTTACATACATTTATACACACACACACACACACACACACACACACACACACACACACACACACACACACACACACATTTGGTAAACAATAGCATGTTTACCAAATGGCGTTCTAGCTACGTTTCTTCGTTGTATATCATCTGAATGTTATATTTCTCTCTTGTGTCTCACCTGATGATGTGATTATTACACGAAAGTGCACTTGGGAACTTATCGTGTTTCATTTTCCCCGTGGACTCATAGGAATATACTTAATCATGCGCAAAATTGTGATCCTTTGCAATATATATATATATATATATATATATATATATATATATATATATATATATATATATATATATATATATATATATATATATACTTCCTTGCCTTCATCCATTCCTGGCGCTACCCCGCCCCACAGGAAACAGCATCGCTACCCCCTGTTTCAGCGAGGTAGCGCCAGGAAAAGACAAAAAAAAAGGCCACATTCGTTCACAGTCTCTAGCTGTCATGTGTAATGCACCGAAACCACATTTCCCTATCTACATCCAGGCCCCGCAGACCTTTCCATGGTTTACCACAGACCTTTCACATGCACTGATTCATATGTGTGTGTGTGTGTGTGTGTGTGTGTGTGTGTGTGTGTGTGTGTGTGTTAGTGCCAAGGATGTTACACTGCTCATCTTGGTCTCTTATCTATTATTGCTGAGATAACATACAAGAAAATTCTTTGAAGAACTAGGGGCCAGAAGTAACTGGCTCCTGTAACCCATCCTCATCCATCCTTCTGTCTTGCCAGGGGCGGCTAAGCCGGTGTTGGGGCAGGTGTTGATGGTAGTGTTCATTACCAGAGTTTATTCTCTAGTATGTCTATTGAAGTTTGTATGTCAGTGTTTTGATGCATACACGTCAGTCTGCTAATGTCTCTGTCTGTTAGTGTATATGCTTGCCTACTGAAGTGTGTCAATCTCTTATGTGTTTATCTGTCTTTTGGAGTGTGCATGTCCGCCTGTTGATGTGTAGAGATATAATTGTTAATGTTTACATGTTTATTATGTATGTATGTATGTATGTATGTATGTGTGTACATATGTATGTTTATTTGTAGATGTTCGTACATGTGTATGTTTGTTTGTGTATAGGTGTGCTGAGGTGTGCTGGGTGATCGTTTCGTGTATTCATAGCTAATTTGATAAAAAATTCCAATGGAAAATTTCCTTGAATAGATTAGATTACCTCTCCTCCAGATTTTCCCTAACCTTAGAAGACCTTACCCCTAGTATCCTCTCTCCAGGCCAGGTTTCTACCCCGGGTGTCCCGCTGCAAGTGTGTCTCCAACCTCAGAACACCATCACCACCAGTGTCCTTTCTCCAGGCTAGGTGTCTACTCGCAGGGGTTGAGTACGTCCCCAACCCCACCAGACACGACTAGAATGTATGAATGTGTGTGCTTATGTGTAAGTATCCTTTTATTTGATAAATTTCTCCAGCACAAGTATATATTACAACAGCCAGCTTGACTACGAGTTGAAAAAAAATCATACACCTGGTTGTACGTTACAGTTATACACCCGGTGTCACGTCACATCTCTTCACACACCCGGCCTTACATCACATCACATCAGACACCTAGCCTTAAAGTCAAACAGAGTACCATCGAAAGCAATAATGGTTTTTCATTCACTGATATGGCTGAGGATAAGGGAGATAATGGGGGACGTCTCCAGTCATCCTTGACAAGGCTGAGAAATATATAGTGAGGACGTCTTCAGTCACACCTGATAAGGTTGGGGATGAGGGAGATATTGAGGATATTTCCAGAAATCTCTGATACGGCTGAGAGTGAGGTAGATAGTGAGGACGTCTCCAATCATCCCTGATAAGGCTGAAAGAGAGGTAGATAGTGAGGACGTCCCCACTTCACCCCTGATAAGGATGAGAAAGAGGTAGACAGTGAAGACTTCTCCAGTCAACCCTGATAAGGCCGAGAGTGAGAGAGATAGTGGGGACATCTTCAATCGCCCCTGATAAGGCTGAGGGTGAGAGAGATATCGAAGGACGTCTCCAGTCAGCCCAGCTAAGCTTGAGAGTGAGGTAGTGAGGGTTGTCCCGAGTGTCTCTGATAAGCATCGCCCTTAAAGACATTCACGACGTCGTAGATCTAGCTAAAAGAAACAGTAGTCGTGAGGGCAACGCTCTCACTGACCAGCTCAACATAAATGTGTATTTTGATACACCTCGACGATATGAGCTTCATCTGTAATACTTTTCTTTTAATATCATGAGAAACATTTAAATTAAAAGGTTGTGTCCTCTTATGAAATAATGAAACGTTAAGCAACGAGTAACGAGTCTGTCCGATTGAGTAGTAGGCCGTAACTACAGACTGGGAGGAAGCAAATGAGGAGAGAGAAAGCTGGACATGGCAGTGAGAGAGAAAGTTGTGGGCGTTGGCAGAAGGGAAGCCAGGTTGGTGGATGGATGGAAAGGCAAGAAGTTGTGGGTGTTGGTGGAAGAGGAGACAGGTTGGTGGGATGGGTGGAGGGGCAAGAAGTTGTGGGTGTTGGTGAAGGGTTTAATTGACGGGATGGGAGGGTCGGATGAGGCAGATAGTTATCTTTTGGTAAAGCAAATTCGTCCACTGATATGGGTGCTGCCTCACAGACAATGAGCCCAAGACAACTACTAAAACATCCACGATTAGCTTGTGATAAACGTTAAAGAATCCGAGACTACTGAATGATAATAGCCAGACTAAAAGCTAGCAATGGGGTGTGGGAGCGTAGATCAGGAAGGTGTGTGCATGCCAGGCCGCTCCCACAGAATGAATGGCGTGGATGACCTGCAGGAATAAGGGTGCGACGCCTGAACATGAAGACCCTGCAGTCCAGCAGTTACCCATCAAATATCCTCGTTTTCTTTTCGTTCGTTTATTATTCCATTCGTATTCAGCCAACTGATCTACTCTGGTCTACAGTTGATAATGATTATTCAGGAACTTATCTACGTATCATCCTTTGGTTGTTATGAATAAATGATGGCATTTGTATTGTATTCTAGCATACATATCTTGTGATCGGTTGACTGAAAATGGTGCAAAAAGTTTGTCTCAGAAAGGTTCAACACAAGTAGTCAAGAATGATGCAGTCGTCCCTCGACAACAGGGACAGAGGTCTGTGGTCTGACCCTGGGATAGATGCCCTTCAACACAAAGAAAAACGTCATTTACAGAAAAACTTCAACAACAAAAAATCCATTGAGCGTGAGGTTGATCAAAAACTATGCCATTATAACGTTAGAAATGATGGTTAGGATTAAAAATGGTAACTTAACACATCAACTAGTGAAGAAGCCACCGTGGGCACACCCCTAGTGAGCCTCGCCACAGGTAACAATCAACGCGTCCTCTGGCTCTGCCTCGGTACCGGACCATGACGATGGGTTACATCATCATTTTATCCATAAATTCGCAAAATTTTCATAAACTTCTTTGATTCACGTCTACACTTGTTTATTGATCTACTGCTGGCATAACTACCTATGGAGGTGTTGAGAATTTAACAAGGGCTTTTAATGTGGAGACGAGTGCGTTCACTAAAGAACAATATGTACTGCCAAAGAATGGTACATATTCCCAGAGGATTACATGGCTGAACGTCCTCAATCATCGCCACACATCGTCGGAAATTGTTAAAGACCGAGGGAGGCTGAGATTAATTCATCTCCCGCCCAGGATACTGATGCTCTGTGACATAAATCTTGCTTTGTTATAATAGTATAAATTACATGTTTATTTGTCAACTGAACGCGGTTGCTTTACGATTGAATGCCATCACAAGCGATGAAAGGCCCTTGTTTAAAGTTTTCCTCTAAAACAAACGGCAGAGTCATGCTTCAGTGTATGTATTTTTCCTGTATTGTAGGAGTGTTTGTACAACACCGGATGCGTGGCTCTTGGGTATTTTCCCTGTGTTTAGGGCGACCGGAAGAATGACCAACACGAGTGTCAAGCCCCTCACTGGCACTCATCAAAACCATGTTATTGCTGATCAAATAGGACCTTGTGACTCACCGGAGGGTACACGGTGCTGTTGCTGCTGCTCTTCGTCCTGCTGTAGATGTTGTTGTTGTGGCTCGTAACTGCTAGCGGCAGCGAGGCTGTAGGGAGAGTCGCAGGGCGGCTCCACGTAGGGCGAGGCATAGCCAGCCATTGGTGACCCGTAGTTTGTGTCCAATATGCGCTCGTAGCTGGTGTCAAAGCTGGAGTTAAGGGTGTCACATGCGCTGTTCTGGCTCTCGTAGGCGGCGTAGCCGGCAGCACCGTAATTGTTGAGCGTATTGGTGGCAGAGGTAATGAAACTGGCCTCCATGTCGAACTCGAGGGCAGGGGTGGCGCGAGAGGGAGGCCGGAGTGGGGCAGGAGACCCCCCAAGGTTGCGACTCATGGGTGATGCCTGACCCACACTGCAGCTGCTACCGTAGCCAGACTCCCCGCCCGGGGACAACAGACCGTACTCACTGAACGGCACGTCCAGGTAGGACTTACTGTACCCCACCTGCTGGTGTGTATCAAACATCTGACACTGTGGATGCTGATGATGCTGGAACTGCTGCTGCTGCTCCTGCTGTTGCTGTTGCTGCTGCTGCTGCTGTCCGCCGAAGGTCTGAGGACTGAATGACTTGTCAAGTCCCGGGGTGACCAGGGAGTGAAGGTCCAGGACGGTGGTGTCTGCACTCCACGCCATGACTCCTCACATGCACGTTCACTATGTGTGCAATGTCCGGACCCGTGTAGGGGTGGCGCTGGCTGGTGGCGGAGCTGTGTGTGGGGCGCGTGCGGGTGTGTAGCGCGCAGCTGAAGTAGTGTGGCCCCGGCTGCCGCAGCGCGGGGTGTTCACTCCTCCCTGCCTGACTCACTGGCTGGCCGCTGACTCACACCTTTCCCGGGAACACTAAGCCGCTCCTCCTCCTACAGGCAGCTCTCCTTCTAACACTGTAGCACCTTCAGTAGCTGATGTTCAGGAAGGACAAGGGCATAACTACCCAGCTGGGTACATGAGGGGTCTTGCCTGTAATAAGGTGAACAAACAAACACTTGTCTCGCTGGTTGATGATACAGCGATACACACGTACAAACAAACACACCACTCACGAACTAGGTAAGAGAGCGAGCCAGCCAGCTAGAGCTGAGTCCGTCCCTTTGGTTTGCTGGCGAACGGCCGTCTGAGCCATCACGCATCGCGCCCACCTTTTATATCTTTGCTGAACGCCGATACTTGGTAACCAGTTTCGCTATAAAGCGTAACAGGAGCACGTGGCCAGGTGTTTGGGGTAATGGGGAGGGGGGGTTGAGCCTGGCGGGGAGTGTGTTTACTGATGATGTCAAGGTTGGCGGAGGAAGGGGCACAACCTGTTGATTAGCCTCCCTCGCCCGGGACGTATGCTAGACGCCTGAGTTACCATTAGGGTCTTATGGTCGTCGTGATGAAGGGGGACGTAAAGGTGATTTGGTGGTGTTGAGGTTGTGGTGGTGGTGGCGTTATGGTGGTGGCGCTTGTAAGTGTTAAGCGGTGGTAATTGTGGTGCTGCTGAAGAGGGATGGTAATAGTGGCCTTGATAGTTGATGGTGGTTCTGTTATGTTGATAAATGAACGATGGTTGAGTGGAGATATTTGTGGTGGTGGTGGTGGCGATGTGGTAGTGGTATTACTGATGGTAGTGGTATTGGTGATGTCTGGTTCTGGGGCTGGTGGTGATCGTGGTGAGTGGTGGTGCTGGTGAGAGGTGGTACTGGTGGTGGAGAACGGTGGTAATGATACTGGTGGTGGTGGTGGTGCTGGTGAGAGGTGGTACTGGTGGTGGAGAACGGTGGTAATGATACTGGTGGTGGTGGTGGTGCTGGTGAGAGGTGGTACTGGTGGTGGAGAACGGTGGTGGTGAGTGCTTCTAATGCTGGTGGTGAGTGGTGTACTGGTACTGGTGTTGTTTCTTCTTTCTTTTTGGTGGTAATGATGCTGGAGGCGCTGATATTGAGTGGTTGTAATGATACTGGTGGTGAGTGGTGGTGAGTGGTGGTGGTGATGGTGGTGGTGGTGATAATGGTACTGATGGTGGTGGTGGTGAATGGTGATATTGGTACTGATGGTGGTGGTGGTGAGTGGCGATAATGGTACTGATGGTGGTGGTGGTGAGTGGCGATAATGGTACTGATGGTGGTGGTGGTGAGTGGTGATAATGGTACTGATGGTGGTGGTGGTGAGTGGGGCTGGTGGTGAGAGGTGGGACTGATGCTGTAATGGTAATGGTGAATGGTGGTGATCGTGAACGGTGGCGATAGTATTAGAGCTGGTGAGGGTGAGCCGGTGCTGGTGATTGTGTTGGTAGTAGTGAAGGGTGGTGATAATGGTGCTGGTGATTGATAGAGATGATGGGGATGATAGTGGTGGTATTGAGGCGGTAATGGTGGTGTTGCTTCTGGTGGTGTCAGATAGTCATGATGGTAGTGCTGTAGTGGTGGTGATGCAGATGGTGACAATAGCAGTGATGGGTAGTAATGGTGATGGTGGATGATAATGGAGGAGGAGGGTGAGTGGTGGTGGTAGTGGATAAAGTGATGGTGTTGTTGTTGTTGGAATTGATGGTATTAGTGGTTTGATTCTGATGGTGATGTTGGTGGTGGTAGGAAGGAGTGGTAGAGGTGATGATGAGGTAATCGATGGTGACTGTAATGGTGGAGTTGGTAGCAGAGGAGGTGATTATTATGTTAAGTGGTGGTGGTTGTAGTGGTGAGGGTGGTAGTGGAGATGATGATAATGGTAGATGGGGAAGTTATAGTGGTGGGGGTGGTAGTGCAGGGGGTGATGATGATGGTAGATGGTGTGGTTATAGTGGTTGGGGTGGTAGTGCAGGACAAGAATCAAATGCCTTGTTTAATCACGTTAAAAAATATGATCATTGTATTGACTGGAGTAATGCCATCTCAGTTATTAACTCTAACTCCAGTACCACGAGAAATATCATTGAATCTTCGATTAAATACACAAAAAATTATAATCTTAATATTAGTGAAGGTCTATACATTTTGGATAATTTTATTGTTGATAAAATTTGTAAACAATTCACCTTCTTGTCCACATAATAAGTTTATGATACGCTCGTTGTCTGTCTTGGACAATCACATGTTTATCAAATGGCGTCCTAGCTACGTCTCTTCGTTGTATAACAACTGACTGTTATATTTCTGTCTTGTGTCTCCCTTGATGATGTGATTATTACACGAAAGTGCACTTGGGAACCTGTGTTTCATTTTCCCCATGGACTCATAGGAATATATATATATATATATATATATATATATATATATATATATATATATATATATATATATATATATATATATATATCACATACAAACCTCCAACAGACAGGATCGAACCTGGGACCCCTGTGCGCGAGGCAGGAATGTTAACCGCTAGGATATAGGCCCATAGCCTATCGGTTAGCATTCCTGCCTCGCGCACAGGGGTCCCGGGTTCGATCCTGTCTGTTGGAGGTTTGTATGTTCTATGGAGGTGCGCGTTTCTATGCACTTTACTCGTATATATATATATATATATATATATATATATATATATATATATATATATATATATATAAATTGGAAAGGATCACAAGTCAACGCGTGATCAAGTATATTCCTGTGAGTCCACGGGGAAATGAAACACGATAAATTCCTAAGTGCACTTTTGTGTAATAATCACTTGGGAACTTACCGTGTTTCATTTCACCTTGGAAATATATATATATATATATATATATATATATATATATATATATATATATATATATATATATATATATATATTATCCCTGGAGATAGGGGAGAAAGAATACTTCCCACGTATTCCCTGCGTGTCGTAGAAGGCGACTAAAAGGGGAGGGAGCGGGGGGCTGGAAAACCTCCCCTCTCAATTTTTTTAATTTTCCAAAAGAAGGAACAGAGAAGGGGGCCAGGTGAGGATATTCCCTCAGTGGCCCAGTTCTCTGTTCTTAACGCTACCTCGCTAACGCGGGAAATGGCGAATAGTTTGAAAAAAAAAAAAAAAAAAAATATATATATATATATATATATATATATATATATATATATATATATATATATATCCCTGGGGATAGGGGATTAAGAATACTTCCCACGTATTCCCTGCGTGTCGTAGAAGGCGACTAAAAGGGGAGGGAGCGGGGGGCTGGAAATCCTCCCCTCTCGTTTTTTTTTTTTTTTTAATTTTCTAAAAGAAGGAACAGAGGGGGCCAGTTGAGGATATTCCAAAAAAGGCCCAGTCCTCTGTTCTTAGCGCTACCTCGCTAACGCGGGAAATGGCGAATAGTTTAAAAGAAAGAAAAATATATATATATATATATATATATATATATATAAGAGGATAGAAATGTTGGACAAAGAGATATCTGAGTGTGTGCACAAGTTATAGCAAAACACAGTCAACAAGGTGGTCGCAAATGTGTCATATATAACTTGTATGGTAGTTTATTATTCTTGATTCATAGTTGTTATTTGATATGTTGGGAATATCATGCCTTGCAATAAAGAATATACATTATTACTAGAGTCACTATATGGGAGAGGGAGATCATGTGTTGGCAACACACGGCGTTGATTGGTGAACAGCGGAGTGAAGACACCACCTACTAACACCCCCCCCCCCATCACATCCTTCCTGCGGGGGTGAAAGAAGCCAGTTATGGGTACTCTTGTAATACTTCTTAGCTAGTAAGGAGCATATCATCATATTGTAAGACTGATTAAGAAATTACCACGTAAGATAACCAGTGGCATGTATCATGAGTATAGCTGTAGGTTAATTACAGAAAATAAATTGTAAGGGGCATGGCCTCGTCCATAGCAGTTCCCATATAGGATTAAACCAAGTGCAAAACTTTACTATTTACGGTGCTCAGTTACGAATATACAGTGATACAGTTTCAAATAATGACCCCACGAAAATCTATCGAGTGTGGAGAAGTGACAAAGTGACATAGTGAAGTAATTAACCAAGGAAACTGAAATAATCGCTTTGGCAACCCAACGTGATTCCGGGTGACGCAGTACAAAGTCGAGACTCAGTCAGTGTGTGTCAGTCAGTGAGTACCCCTACCTGTTAGGAGACAGCATTCAACATCCACTAAGAAATTACGGTAAGCTAGCATCTCGATTTGTTACAAAACGTGTCTTTTATAAAGTGTGCATGGCTCGCCTCCTGTGAGGGTAATGAGCCAATAATGTGTCTACAAGAGACACTGATAACTTCGATTTTGTTCCCTGAGATAACGTTCTCTCCTTCCACACATTCTTCATTGCTCCCAGAACCATCACCCCCTTTCCCACTCTATGACTCGCTTCCGCTTCCATGGTTCCATTCGCTGCTAAATCCACTCTCAGATATCTAGAACACTTTACTTCCTCCAATTTTTCTCCATTCAAACGTACATCCCAACTAACTTGTCCCTCAACCCTGCTGAACCTAATAACCTTGCTCTTATTTACATTTACTCTCAACTTTCTCCTTTCACACCCTTTTCCAAAATCAGTCACCAACTTCTGCAGTTTCTCACTCGAATTAGCAACCATTGCTGTATCATCGGCGAAAAATAACTGACTCACTTCCCAGGCCCTCTCATCCCCAGCAGACTGCATACTCGCCCCTCTCTCCAAAACTCTTGCGTTTACCTCCCTAACCATTCCATCCATAAACAAAGTAAACAACCATGGGGACATCACCGACATTCACTGGGGACCAATCACTCTCCTCTCTTCCTACCCGTACACATGTCTTACATCCTTGGTAAAAACTTCTAACTGCTTCTGTCAGCTTACCTCCCACACCATATACTCTTAAGACCTTCCACAAAGCATCTCTATCAACCCCACCATATGCCTTCTCCAGATTCATAAATGCTACATAGAAATCCATCTTTTTTCTCTAAGTATTTCTACAAGGCAAACACCTAATCCGCACATCCTCTACCACTTCTGAAACCACACTGCTCTGTCTGTACATGCCATCACCCTCTCAATCAATACCCTCCCATGCAATTTTCCAAAAATACTCAACAAACCTGTATCTCTGTAGTTTCAACATTCACCTTTATCCCATTTGCCATTGTACAACGTCACTATGCATGCATTCCGCCTGTCCTCAGATACTTCACCATGATCCATACATACAATGAATATCCTTACCTACCAATCAATAACAGTCATCCCATTTCCTAATAAATTCCACTGAAATACCATCCAAATCCGCCGCCTTGGCGGATTTCATCTTCCGCAAAGCTTTCACTACCCCTCTTCTCTTAACCAAACCATTCTCCCTGACCCTCACTTTGCACACCGCTCTGACCAAAACACCCTACATCTGCCACTCTATCATCAAACACATTCAACAAACCTTCAAAATACTCCATCTCCTTTGTTTGCCATGTATTAAATCAAATATATAATTCATGTTGTGTTGTGGAGGTACGTTTCAGATAACAGAGACCTCCCCCCACACAAACACATACCTTATATGTACACTTGCTGAAATACAAATCATGGAACAGTTAGCAATCCGAGGAGCTGCGACAGGTGGTTTTGGTACCAACAGCCAGCTGGGGTAGGTCAGAGCTTAGGGTGCCAATTGTGGCACGCAAGAGCTCTGAGTGTCAGCTGTAGCAAGCTAGAGCTCTGGGTGTCTGCTACGGCAGGTCACTCTTCTAGATATCAATTGTAGCAGGTCAGGGACTTTGGTGTCATCTGAGGCAGGGCTGTGGTGTGGGTATCAAATATAGTAAATCATAGCTTTGAGTGTTAGCTGTAGCAGATCAGGCCTCTGAGTGACGCATATGGTAGGCCAGAGGTCTGGATGTCAGCTGTGATTGGTCAGACCTCTAGCTGTTAGTTGATGTAGGTCAGTGCTGTGGGTACCAACGGTAGGTCCGGTCCCTGGGCACCTATGCGTCAAGTCAGGGTTCTGAGTGCCAGCTGTGGCAGATCAGGGCTTGAGGTATCAGTTGTGGCAGGTCAGAGCTCTGGAAGTCACCTGTAGCAGGACGGGTTACAGATGCTAGTTGTGATAGGTCAGGGCTCTGAGTATCAGGTTTTGGAAGTAAGGGCTGTGGGTGTTAGCTGTGGCAGAACAGAGCTCTCAGTGTCTGCTGTGGCAGGTCAGGACTGTGGGTGCCAGCTGTGGCAGGTCTGGGCTCTGTGTACCAGTTGTGACAGGTCATGGCTGTGGGTGCCATTTGTGACAATTCAGGGATTCGGTTGCCAGCTGTGGCAGGTAACGGCTGTGGGTACCAGTTGGGGCAGGTTAGGGTTCTGGGTTCCTGTTGTGGCAGGTCGGATCTTGAAGTGTCAGCTGAGGCAGATAAGCGCTTTGAATGTCAGCGATATCAAGTCAGGGCTGTGGTGTCAGGTTTGAAAATTTCGGGACCTGGCCGTTAAGTGTGGCAAGTCAGGGTTCTTGGTGTTAGCTGCGGCAGGTTAGGGCTCTGGATGTTAGCAGTAGCATGTCAGGTTGTAGGTTCCTTTTGTGGAAGATCGGAGCTTTGTTATCACCTCTGACAGTTTAGTACTGTGGGCGTCATTTGTGGCAGGTAAGGCCCTGGGTGCATTTTGTGGAAGGCTAGGGATGTAGGTGTCATCTAAGGTGGGTCAGGTTCCAGGGTGTCTTTTGTGGTAGGTAATGACTCAAGTTTCCTGTTAGAGCTAATAATAACTGTTGTGGCAGATCAGAGCCATGTGCATCTATTATGGCATGTCAGGGCCCTGGATGCCAGCGTGGTAAGTCAGGGTTCTGGACACCAGCTGCGGAATTTAGGTCCCTAGTTGCCTGTTGTGGCTAGTTAGGTCTGGGTTCCCTTTTGTTGTTGGTCAGAACTCTGGGTGCCTGTTGTGCCACGTCAGAGCTGTACGTGTCAGATGAGGCAGTTAAGCGCTTTGGATATTAGTTGTGGCAGGTCAGGTTACTAGGTGTCGACTGTCACGGGTTAGAGCTCAAGATGTCTGATTTTATAGATCAGAACCCTAGGGGTCTTTTGTGACAGGTCAGGGCTCTACATACCAGCTGTGGCAGGTCAGGGCTCTACATGCCAGCAGTGGCAGGTCAGAGCTCTGGATGTCATCTGTGAAAGATCAGGGCTCTGTGGACCTGTTGTAGCTAGCTGGACTCTAAATATCTGTTTGGCTGGTTAGAGCTCTGGGTGCCTGCTGTAGTAAATTAGTGCTCTTGATGACTGTTGTAGCTCGTTAAAGCTCTGAATGCCCGATGGAGACAGTTAAGACTTTAGATGCCTGTTATGGCTAGTTCGTGCCTAGATTCTGGGTGCCCATTGTGGCTAGTTAGTGATCTGATTACCTCTTGTGGCTAGTTAGTGCTCTAGGTGCTTGTTTTGGCTAGATAGTGCTCTGGATGCCAGTTATGGTTGGTTAGTGCTCTGAGTGTCTGTTGTTGCTTGCTAGAGCTCTGGTGCCTGTTGTAGCTAGTTAGCGCTCTGTGTGTCTCTTGTGGCTACCTAATGCACTTTGTGCTGTTGTGGTTAGTTAGTGTTCTAGGTACCTATTGTAGTTAGTCAAGTACTCTGGGTGCCTGTAGTTGCTGGTTAATGCTCTTGGAGTTTGTTGTAGCTAGTTTGTGCCCTGGGTGCCTGTTGTAGCTAATTAGTGCTCTGGGTGCATCTTTTGGCCAGTTAGTGCTCTGGATGACTATTGTGGCTGGCTAGAGCTCTAGGTGCCTGTTCTGGCTAAATAGTGTTCTATGTGCCTTTTGTGGCTAGTTGGTGTTCTGGATTCTTATTGTAGCTAGTTAGAGCTCTAGACGCCTGTTGTGATTAAGTAGTGCTCTGGTTGCCTGTTGTAGATAGTCAGAGTTCTGGGTGCTCGTTGTGGCTGGTTAGTGATCAGGGTGCCTTTTGTGGCTAGTAAGTGCTCTGGGTGCCTGTTGTGGCTTGATAGAACTCTGTGTGTATGTTGTGGCTAGTTAGTGCTTAGGGTGCTTTCTGTATATGATCAAACTCCTGGGAGCCTGTTGTTGCTAGACAGTGTTCTGAGTACCTATTGTCGCTAGTCTGGACTTTGGGTGCTTTCTGTAGGATGCTAAGGCCCTAGGTGTCTGGCGTGACTATTTAGGGTTCTTGGTGGTTAGCTACAGCTCTGAGTGCCTGTTGTTGTTGTTTGGCAGGGCACTGGATGCCTGTTGTGGCAGATCATAATTGTGGGGGCCTGCTGTGACTAGTTAGGACTCTGAGTGTCTGTTGTGACTAAGTATGATCCTATGTAATTGTTGTCACTGGTCCAGGTTCTGAATGTTTAGGCAGATCAGGACTTTGGGGGTCAGATGTACCAGTTTAGGGTTGTGGGTGTCAGCTATTATAGGTCAGGACTCTGGATAATTGTTGTGGCAGGTAAGGATTGTTGGCGTCATTTGTGGTAAAACAGGGCTCTGGGTGTCAACTGTGGTAGGTCAGGGCTCTGGGTGTCAACTGTGGTAGGTCAGGGCTCGGGGTGTCAACTGTGGTATGTCAGGGCTCGGGGTGTCAACTGTGGTATGTCAGGGCTCTGAGTGTCAACTGTGGTAGGTCAGGGCTCTGGGCGTCAACTGTGGTAGGTCAGGGCCCTGGGTGTCACTTGTGGCTAGTCAGGACTCTGTGTGTCTGCTGCGACAGGTCTGGGCTCTGGATGACAGCTGTGGCAGGTCAGGACTCTGAGTTTCATTTGTGACAGATCAGAACTTTGGGTGTCAATTGCAGCAGGTAAGGGATCATAGTGTTAGCTGTGGTAGGCCAGGAATCTCTGTATTGGTTGTGGCAGGTAAGGGTTCTGTATGCCAGCTGTGGCAGGTCAGGGCCTTGGATAGTTGCAGACAATTGGTTTTGATAGACAGGGATGTTTGTCTTTTTTTCTTCTTTTAATAATTGTGTGTGTGTGTGTGTGTGTGTGTGTGTGTGTGTGTGTGTGTGTGTGTGAGTGTGTGTGAGTGTGTGTGTGTGTGTGTATGTGTGTGTGTGTGTGTGTGTGTGTGTGTGTGTGTGAGTGTGTGTGTGTGTGTGTGTGTGTGTGTGAGTGTGTGTGTGTGTGTGTGTTTTGTAAGAGTTTTATAAGTCCGTGAGGACGTAATAATAAGAAGGATTATGGTAACTGTAGCAGGTCAGCTGTAGAAGACCATATGCTGGTAAGGGGTACGCAGAATTGGTAATTAATTAATAGGCCAGTTGTAGAAAATCATCATGGATTTAGCAGGGAGATATTGCAACTCGTAGCGGGAGTTGTGTTAGGGTTAGCAGAGGGTTGTAGTAGGGGCTGTTGTTGCTGGCGCACTAGGCCAGAATTTGTCTGTGACCAAGAGATAATCTCTTGAGCCAAATTATTGTGGTAGAGCAAGGGGTTGTGGGAAGTCGATAGGTTTTCGTCGTGGAGTAGTGTTAAGGTAAGCCAGGGTGGCTATGCAGCAGGTGTGGTACGGCTAGGGCCATGGCTGGCTAGGGTGGCGCTGCAGCAGAACAGAGGGATGTGGTACGGCTAGGGACGTGGTAGGCCAGGGTGGCGCTGCAGCAGAAGGATTTGTGGTACGGTTAGGACCGTGGTAGGCCAGAGTGCTGCTACAGCAGAACAGGGCGGTGTGGTATGGTTAGGGCCGTGGTAGGCAAGGGTGGTGCCACAGCAGATCAGGGAGGTGCGATATGGCTAGTGCCGTGGCAAGACAGAGGGCTATGCAGCAGAACTGGGATGTGTGGTACGGCTAGGGCCGTGGTTGGCTAGGGTGGCGCTGCAGCAGAACAGGAAGGTGTGGTAGGACTAGTGTTGTGGTAACCCTGGGTTGGGAAAGTAAGGTGATATCGGTGACGAGTAGAAATTGCTCCCGTCAGATGCAATAGTTGTAGCAACACCCGCGGTGGCGCTGTCTACCGACCACACCGATGTGACGTCACGCGCACGCAGATTAAGATAGTGCTATGACTCACTCTGCTCCCCGGTTGGCCAATTGAGCAACGGTAACTTCCGTCAAGAGGCCAGTCAGTGTCAGAATGTGGGCGGAGCGTGGCCAACTTAGACCAATAATGGCGCTGAAACCGGGGGCGGGGAACGACACGGCCCCAATAGCCAGGAGGAGGCGGAGCCCGCCGTGGGATTACCCAGCCCCGTGGAAAAGTTGTTATTCCACCTGATTCAGTATGTTGCAGGGTTTCATGGAATAGTATGTTGGCTTCTGCAGAAGCTCTTTCTGACTTAGGATTTCCTACTGCAGGACACACCGGCCCTGCACCACCAGCTGCTCGGGTCACCGGATCTTTCACCCGCGGAATTTCACATGAGTCCACGATGGTTATCTTAGGTAATACTGCTTCCATCCTCAGAGCATGTTGTGTAGGTGGATTGGTTCCCTGACCTGGCTGTCCCGTAGTTCTGCTCCTTGACCTGACTGTCTTGTGGCCTAGTTCTCCTGTAGCTTGGTTCCCTGACCTGACTGTCCTGGGATTGGCTTCCTGACCTCGTTGCTTTGTGGGCTGGCTCCTTGACCTGGCTATCCTATGGCCGATCTCTCCTGTATCCCGACTTCGTGCCTTCGCTGTCCTGTGAGCTAGCTGTCGTGTAGTCTGGCCCACTGACCTGGCTGTCTTCTGACGTAGCTCTTTTGTAGGCCGGCTCCCTGCCCTCGTTGTTCTGTAGGCTGGCTCCCTAACCTCACTATCCTGTAGGCTGTCTCCCATTTTGGTCACTACCCTAGAATGGTTGTCCAGTGTCCTGGCCCTTTGACCTGGCTGTCCTGTAGTCTGCGTCCGTTACCTGGCTTTCAATAGCCTGGCTGCTTTGAATGGCTACCTGCCCTGGCTTTCCTGTAGCCTGGCTCTTTGACCTGGCCGTACTTTGATCTGATTGTCATGTGGCCTACCTGCTGACCTGACTCTCCTTCAAGCTTGTTCATTGACCTAGCTGTCTTGTGAACTGGCTCGCCTGTAACCTAACTCCCTGCTCTGACTGTCTTGTGGTCTGGTTCCCTGACATAGATGTTCTGTGGCTTGGCTCTCCTGTAACCTGGCTGCCTGACCTGGCCCTTCTGCAGGCTGGTCAACTAGCCTGACTGTTCTGCAACCTGACTCCACTTGGCTGTCCTGTGGCCTGGCTCCTCTGCAGCCTGTCTCTCTGACCTGGTCCTCCTGTAGCCTGGCACTCTGACCTAGCTGTCCTGCAGCCTTACTTCCTGCCTTGGTTCTCGTCTTCTCTCTCTCTCCGGACGCATGACCCGCTATCTTCTTACCAGTACATTCTGTAACTGTCAACGTGTTAAATATATTTGACCTTTCATATCGCTATCATTGTTAACCACTGTACGCTACACTGTGTCCTGTTTCGAATACACACCTCAACGTATATGTACTTTGTAATTGAGATATTGAGGTCCTGGATATGAATGACATTCTGTACTTAGTTTTGTATCTCACAAATGTTATTACCTGTGTTGCCGTCAGCACCACGTACTATCCTGTAACTATATATCATATATTTGTTGTATCCTAGACCTCCCTCCCCCATTCTGACAAGAGAGGGTACCCTTTAGGTTTCTGCGACCCACTCGAGCCCAGCTGTCACCCTCCAATATCGATGTATTGTACCCACTGAACGCTCTATACTGGCTTCCACCTATCCCTAGCCATGTAACCTTCACTCATACTCTCATTGAAATGCTTTGTCTATGCATATTTAAACTATAACTGTTCTAAAACTGAAAGTAGAATTTTTAGGCATCATTGACATTGCCATAACAGTAACATCATCACCAAGGTAGCATCAACATTGATCAGGGTAGCTCCACCACCACCAGTTACATCACCACCACTAGAGTAGTTCCCCACCACCAATCAAATCACTCACTCACCACCAGTGACACCATCACCACCAGTTACATCACCACGATCAAGGTAGCTCCACCACCACCACCAGTCACATCACCACCAGGTTAGCTTTCCTACCACCACCACCATCACCACCACTGGTAACATCATCACCACCAGTAACATCACCACCATCATGGTAGCTTCCCCATCACCAGTAACATCACCACCACCATGATACCACCCCCACCACCAGTGTAGCTCATCCACCATCATGAACATCATCACTACCAGGATACCGCCGCACCACCAGTCACGTCACCATCACTACGGTGCCATCCCCACCTCCAGTAATATCACCACCACTGGGAAACCATACCACCACCAGTCACATTACCACCACCGGGGTACCACTCCCGCCAGCGGTCATATCATCACCACTACCACAGTACCATCCTACCACCTGTAACATCACCACCACAGTACCATCCTACCACCTGTAACATCACCACCACAGTACCATCCTACCACCTGTAACATCACCACCACAGTACCATCCTACCACCTGTAACATCACCACCACAGTACCATCCTACCACCTGTAACATCACCACCACAGTACCATCCTACCACCTGTAACATCACCACCACAAGGGTTGCTCACGTATGACTAATAACATCACCATCACCAGGTTACCACCCCCACTATCAGATATATTAGAACCACCGAGTACCACCCTTGCCACCAGTCATATCACCATCATCAGGTTACCATCCTACTACCAGTAACATCACCACCACAAGGGTTCCATCCCACCAACAGTAACATTATCATCATCAGTCACATTACCAGTACCAAGGTACCACCACCGCAACCACCACGGTACCACCCATACCAACACTGGCATCACCACCAACAGAGCACCACCCCACCATCATCACCAACAGAGCACCACCCCATCATCACCACCAACAGAGCACCACCCCACCATCACCACCAACAGAGCACCACCCCACCATCACCACCAACAGAGCACCACCCCACCATCACCAACAGAGCACCACCCCACCATCACCAACAACAGAGCACCACCCCACCATCACCACCAACAGAGCACCACTCCACCATCACCACCAACAGAGCACCACCCCACCATCACCACCAACAGAGCACCACCCCACCATCACCAACAGAGCACCACCCCACCATCACCAACAACAGAGCACCACCCCACCATCACCACCAACAGAGCACCACCCCACCATCACCACCAACAGAGCACCACCCCACCATCACCACCAACAGAGCACCACTCCACCATCACCACCAACAGAGCACCACCCCACCATCACCACCAACAGAGCACCACCCCACCATCACCACCAACAGAGCACCACTCCACCATCACCACCAACAGAGCACCACCCCACCATCACCACCAACAGAGCACCACCCCACCATCACCACCAACAGAGCACCACCCCACCATCACCACCAACAGAGCACCACCCCACCATCACCACCAACAGAGCACCACCCCACCATCACCACCAACAGAGCACCACCCCACCATCACCACCAACAGAGCACCACCCCACCATCACCACCAACAGAGCACCACCCCACCATCACCACCAACAGAGCACCACCCCACCATCACCACCAACAGAGCACCACCCCACCATCACCACCAACAGAGCACCACCCCACCATCACCACCAACAGAGCACCACCCCACCATCACCACCAACAGAGCACCACCCCACCATCACCACCAACAGAGCACCACCCCACCATCACCACCAACAGAGCACCACCCCACCATCACCACCAACAGAGCACCACCCCACCATCACCACCAACAGAGCACCACTCCACCATCACCACCAACAGAGCACCACTCCACCATCACCACCAACAGAGCACCACCCCACCATCACCACCAACAGAGCACCACCCCACCATCACCACCAACAGAGCACCACTCCACCATCACCACCAACAGAGCACCACCCCACCATCACCACCAACAGAGCACCACCCCACCATCACCACCAACAGAGCACCACCCCACCATCACCACCAGAGGAGATTCCCACATCAGTATGACCTGAACCACCGGGGTCGCTCCCCCTCCAGTAGTACATATCAACACCACCAACACAATTATCCCCCACTACCAATAGCATCGTCAGCACCAGGAGTAGCTTCACCACCACAAGGATAGCTCCCTCATCACCAATAATATTACCAAAACCATTGTAGCTTCCTTACCACCATTAACACATACAGAACAATAACATCATCATCAGGGTAGCTCACCCACCATTAGCAGTATCAACACCATTAGTTCCCCACAACGAGTAACATAAACACCACCACGAAAGCTCACTCGTGATCAGTAGCGTCAACACCACCATGATAACTAATCCACCACTAGTGACACTACAACCACTACGATAGCTCACCCACTACCAGTAACACTATCACCGCCACAATAGTTCACCAACTACCACCACCATAGGTCACCCACCACCACCACTAACATCACCACCATGATATCTCACGCACTACCAGTAATATGACCACTATCACCGCGATACCTCATCCACCACCAATAATAGCATCACCCCAACGATATCTCACCCACCGCCAGTAGCATAACCACCATCACGATACCTCACCCACCACCATTAACATCATAGCCACCACGATAGCTCAACCACCACCAGCAACATCATCACCAACACGATAACTCACCCATCATTAGTAACATAAGCACCACCAGCAGGAGTTGCAGTTCCTACGCTCATGCCGGGACCACATCCTCATCCAGCATGATCCATAGTTCCTATGTTTGTGCCACGACCACCACTAAAGCCTCTTCCAGCATGAGCCCCAGTTCTTCTTCTCGTGTCAGGAGCACCTCCACATTCTCCTCCGGCAGGAGCCACAGTTCCCACTCGCATTCCGAAAACACCTCCGCATACTCCTCCAGAAGGAGCCACAGTTCCCACGCTTGTGCTAGGAACACCAGTTAATCCTGCAGGAAGAGCCATAATTCACACTTTCGTACCGTAAACACCTTCACATGCTCCTCTAGCAGGAGCTACATTTTCCAGACTAGTGCTGAGAAGGCCTCCACATCCTCCTCCACCAAGAGCCACAGTTTCCAAACTCGAGCTGGGAACACCTCCATATCTTCCTCCACTAGGAGCCACGGTTACCACAATCGTACCGGAAACACATCCACATACTCCTCCGGCAGGAACCAACGTTCCCACGCTCGTATTGGGAAAACCTCCACATCCTCCTCCAGCATGAGTCACAGTTCCCATACTCATGCCGGAAACACCTCCACATCCTCCTCCAGTAGGAGAATCAGTTAACACGCTCGTGCCGGGAGCGCCTCCACATCCTCATGCACCAGGAGCCACAATTCCTAAGATCGTACCAGGAATACCTCCACATCCTCCTCCAGCAAGAGCCAGAGTTCCCATGCTCGTGTTGGGAGCATCCACACATCTTCCTCCAGCAACAGCCTCAGTTCCCTAGTTCGAGCCGGGAACACCGCGTAATCCTCCAGGAGGAGCCACACTTCTCATGCTCGTACCGGGAACACCTCCACATCATCATCCAGTATGAGCCACAGAACCCATGCTCGTGCCGGGAATACATCCACAGCATCTTCCAGTAAGAGTTCCAGTTCCCCTGCACGTGTCTAGAGCACCTCCACATCTTCCTCAAGCAGGAACCATAGTTCCCGTGCTCGTTCCGAGAGAAACTCCACATCCTCCTCCAGCATAAGCCACAGTTCCCCCGCTTGTGTTGGGAACACCTCCACATCCTCAGCAGGGAGTCACACTTCCCACGCTCGTACTGAGAACACCTCCACATCCTCCTCCAGCATGAGCCACAGTTCCCATCCTCTTGCTGGGAACACCTCCGCATCCTCCTCCAGCAGGAGCCACTCTTCCCTCGCTCGTGTCGATAACACCGTCACATCCTCCGCCAGCAGGCCCCACAGCTCCTACGTTCATTACGGGAACACCACTACATCCTCCTCCAGCATGAGCTACAATTCCCACACTCGCGTCGGGAACACCTCCACATCCTCCTCCAGCAGGAGCCACAGTTTCCACGCTCGTGCTAGACACACCTCCGCATACTCCTCCAGCAGGAGCTACAGTTACTACGCTCGTCCCGGTACCACCTCCTCATACTCCTGCAGCAGGAAACAACGTTCCCATGTTTGTGCCGGGAACACCACTCAATCCTCCATGAGAAGCCACATTTCTTATGCTCGTACTGGGAACACCTCTTCCTACGCTTGCACTGGGAACACCTCCACATCCTCCTCCAGCAGGACCCACAGTTACCACGCTCGTGCCGGGAACACCTCTACATCCTTATCCAGCAGGAGTCATAGATCCCACTTTCGTTCCGCGAACACCATTTCCTCCTCCGGCATGAACCACAATTCCCATTCTAGTGCCGGGAACACCTCCACATCCTCCTCCAGCAGGACCCACAGTTCTCACGCTCGTTCCAAGAACACCTCCACATACTCTTCCAGCAGGAACAACAATTCCCATGCTCCTATCGGGAACACCTCCACATCCTCCTCCAGCATAAGCCACAGTCCCCACGCTCGTGCTTAGAACACCTCCACATCCTCCTCCAGCATAAGCCACAGTCCCCACGCTCGTGCTTAGAACACCTACACATCCTCCTCCAGCATAAGCCACAGTTCCCACGCTCGTGCTGGGAACACCTACACATCCTCCTTTAGCAGGAGCCACAGTTCACACGCTCCTTCCGGGAACACATCCACATCTTCCTCTGGCAGGAGCCACAGTTGCCACGCTCGTGCTGGGAATATCTCCACATCCTCCTCCAGCAGGAGCCACAGTTACCACCCTCGTGCCGGGAGCACCTCTACATTCTCCTCCTGCATGAGCCACAGTTCCCATGCTCTTTCCTGGAACACCTCCACATCCTCTTCCAGCAGGTGTCATAGATCCCACTCTCGGTCGGCGAACACCTCCACATCCTCCTTCAGAAAGAGCCACAGTTACCACGCTCGTGCCGGGAACACCCCTACATCCTTATCCAGCAGGAGTCATAGATCCACTTTCGTTCCGCGTACACCACTTCCTCCTCCGGCACAAGCCACAGTTCCCATTCTAATGCCGGGAACCCCTCCACATCATCCTCCAGCAGGAGCCATAATGCCCACGTTCGTGCTAGAAACACGTCCACATTCTTCTCCAACAGGAGCCACAGTTCCGGTACGCGTGTCGGGAACACCTCCACAGCCTCTTCCAGCATAAGCCACAGTTCCCATCCTCTTACTAAGAATACTTCCACATCCTCCTCCAGCAGAAGCCACAGTTCCCAAGCTCGTGCTAGGAAAACCTCCACATCCTACTCCACCAGGAGTCACACTTCCCACGCTCTTCCGGGTAACTCCTCCACGTCCTCCTCCAGCAGAAGACGCAGTTCCCACGCTTGTACCGGGAAAACCTCCACTTCTTCCTCCAGCATAAGCCACGGTTCCCATGATCGTGGCGGGAACACCTCTACACCCTCCTCCAGCAGGAGCCACAATTAATACGCTCGCGTCGGTACCACCTCCTCGTACTCCTGCAGCAGGAAACAACGTTCCCATGTTTGTGCCGGGAACACCACGTAATCCTCCATGAGAAGCCACAGTTCCTACGCTCGTACAGGGAACACCTCCACATCCTCCTCCAGCAGGATCCACAGTTACCACGCTCGTGCCGGGAACACCTCCACATCCTCCTCCAGCAGGAGCCACAGTTACCACGCTCTTGCCCGAAACACCTCCACATCCTCCTTCTGCATGAGCCACAGTTCCCGAGCTCGTCCAGGAAACACTTCCACATTTCCTCAAGCAGGAGTCATAGATCTCACTCTTGTGCCGCGAACTCCTCTACATCCTCCTCCTGCATGAGCCAAAGTTTCCATGCTCGTGCCGAGAACACCTCCACATCCTCCTTCAAGAGGAGCCACAGTTGCCACGCTCGTGCTGGGAATATCTCCACATCCTCCTCCAGCATAAGCCACAGTTACCACGCTCGTGCCGGGAACACCTCTACGTTCTCCTCCTGCATGAGCCACAGTTCTCACGCTCTTTCCTGGAACACCTCCACATCCTCTGCCAGCAGGAGTCATAGATCCCACTCTCGGTCGGCGAACACCTCCACATCCTCCTTCAGAAAGAGCCACAGTTCTCACGCTCGTCCCGGGAACACCTCCACATTCTCCTCCAGTAGGAGTCATAGTTCCCACGTTCGTGCTGGGAATACCTCCACTTCCTCCTCCTGCATGAGCCACAGTTCCCTCTCTCGTGCTGGAAACACCTGCAAATCCTCCTCCGATAGGACTCATAGGTCTCACTCTCGCGCTGAGAACACCTCCACATCCTCCTCCAGCAGGAGCCACAGTTCCCACTTTCGTGCCGGAAACAACTGCACATCCTCCTCCGGTAGGACTCATAGGTCTCACTCTCGCGCTGAGAACAACTCCACATCCTCCTCCAGCATGAGCAACAGTTCCCATGCTCTTGCCGGAAACACCACATCGTCCTCCAGCAGGAACCACAGTTCTCACGCTCTTTCCGGGAGCACTTCAACATACTACTCCAGCAGGAGCCACAGTTCCCATGCTCCTTTACGGGAACACCTTCACATCCTTCTCCAGCAGGAGCCACAGTTACCACGCTTGTGCCGGGAACACCTCAACATCCTCCTCCTGCATGAGCCACAATTCCCATGCTCTTTTCGTGAACACCACATCCTCCCCCAGCACGAGCCACAGTTCCCATGCTCGTGCCGGAAACTCCTCCATATCCTCCTCCAGCAGGAGCCACAGTTACCATGCTCCTTTACGGGAACACATCCACATCCCCTTCAAGAGGAGCCACAATTCCCACGCTCGTGTCAGGAACACCTACACATCCTCCTCCAGCAAGAGCCACTGTTCCCACTCTCCTGCTAGGAACACCTCCACGCCCTCCTCCAGCACGAGCCACAATTCCCCCGCTGATGTTGGGATCACCACCACATCCTCCTCCAGCATGAGCCACAGTTCCCGCAATCTTGCAGGGAACACCTACACATCCTCCTAGAGCAGCAGCCACAGTTTCCACTCTCGTGTCGAGAACACTCCCTCCTACTCCTCCAGCATGAGCCACAGTCCCTACGCTTGTGCTGGGTGTACCTCCCTATCCTCCTCCAGCAGGAACCACATTCTCACGCTCTTGCCGGAAACTCCTCCACGTCCTCCTCCAACAGGAACCACAGTTCTCACGCTCGTGTCGGGAGCATCTCCTCATTCTATCCTCCTCCAGCAGGAGCCACATTTCCCACGCTCGTGCCGGGATCACCTTCAAATCCTCTTCCTGCAGGAGCCAGTTCCCACGCTCGTGCCGGAAACACCTGCACATCCTCCTCCAGCAGAATCCACAATTCCCACGATCTTGTCGGGAATACCTCAACATCCTCCTCCACCAGGAGCCACAGTTCCCATGCTCGCACCGGGAACACCTCCACATAATCCTCCACCAACGCCACAATTCCCAAGTTCGTGCTGGGATTATGTATACTCCTCTCCTCGTCATTCACTGATAGATCTTTCTGATCTTAAGCTTAGGGCATCAATAACAGCTGTAGCTTTACCTTTCCTTTACTTTTCTGTTCTGATGGTACCACAGCTGAATCTCCCAATGACAAAGCTACTCTCTTGGATTCCCGTTTCTCCTTTATGTATACCTTGGGTGACTATCACATTCCTTCACTTGCTGATGCTCCTCTTACCATTCCTTTCTCCCTTCCCGCAATCTCTTTTTGAACCGTCCGAAAAGCGATTCTCTCTCTGGACACAAGTAAGGTCTATGAGACTGAATCCATCCCCGTTTACTGAAAGAGAGTTCTTCTGAATTTGCACCTGTGTTTCCTCGTCTGTTCCGGTTCTGTTTAAAAACCATAATTTTCTTTTCGTCCTACGAGTAGGCGTTGGTACAGCCATCCGGAAGAAGGATGACCTTTCTAACCCCTCTAACTATCATACTGTTGGTTTGACATCTACCATTTCCAAAGTGTTTTGAATACCTTCCTACTTCCCATATCCTCAGATATCTTGAATATCACACTCATATCTTTGATTACCAGTATGGTTTCCGTAAGGCGAGATCCACGTGTAATATTCTCTTTTATCTTGCTAATGTCTGGTCATCATCCCTGAAAGGTTGTGGGGGATCCTAAGTAGTTGCCTCTGACATATCTAAAGCTTTTGAAAGGGTGTGGCCTGGGGGTTTCATCTTTAAACTCGCCTTTTTTCGGCTTCCTTCCTTGATATTCAAATTCCTCTCTGGCTAATCTACCTCCATGGTTCTTGACGAATCAGTCTCTCCCCCTTTCTCCTTCAACGGGGGTGTCCCTCAAGGTTCTGTCATGTCTCCTAAACTTTTTCTTCTTTATCAACGATTTCTTTTTTCTACAGTTACCATATGCACTCATACTCTGGAGACTCAACACTGCATTTCTCTGCATTCTTCATTTCTGCTCTTTCTTTTCTCATTCGATCTCCATCTCACCTCGGCAAAACTTTCTCAGTAAACTCAGACTTGAGTAGGATATCTCAGTGATAGACGAAAATTCCTCACAATTTTCCTCTCTTCTTCGACGGTTCTGTAATTCCACCCTTTGGTTCAATGAACATAAATGGTATTACTGTAACATTCATTCTGTCTTGGAAACCCTACATTAGGGAAATAGGTAACTCTACCTTTGAGAAACTGGGAGTACTGTTTAGGTGTCGAAATTTCTTTCCTTCTGAACAGTTCCTCCTTTCATGAAAAGGACTGATCCGTCCTCATATGGAGTAGTGCTCTCATATCTGGAGTGGTTCTAGCTTTGCATCTTAACTTAGAGTTGAGCCAAAAACGGTCAGACTTATAAATTCTTTCTGGCTAACTTCAAAACTTGACCCACTTGCCCAACGTCACAATGTTGGTTCACTTCCGCTCGTCTGTCGGTATCGTTTTGGTTTTTGGCTGCTAGACCACACAATACTTGGCAAGTTGTTATCACATGATTACTGCGTGGCCGTTGGCAACTCAAGGGTGGCCGTTCTGATAAGTTTTTTTTTTTATACACCTCGAGTTTTTGGAGCTCTCTCCCCTCTCATATCTTTCCCATAACTATGAACTAGCAAAATTGAAAAAAAGAAATTCACTTCCAATATTCGCAATTACTTTTCTTTGCCTTTTCTTTTCCACTTTCATTAACCTCTCTATACTTCAGTTAAGGCTTGGCTTTTATAGGCCTTTTGTCCGTGATATCATGAAAAAAAGAAAATCCTCCCGCACGAGCCGTAGTTCCCACGCTTGTGCCGGGAATACCTCCACATCTTCCTCCATCAGTAGCTACAGCTACCGCGCTCGTACCAGGACCACCCCTGCACTCTCCTCCAGCAGGAACCACAGTTTCCAGGCTCGTGCCGGGACCACATCCGCACCCTCCGCTAGCAGAAGCCACAGTTCCCACACTCGTGCCGGGAACACCTCCAAACCCTCCACAAGCAGAAGCTACAGTTCCCACGCTCGTGCCGAGAACGTGGCTATCGTAATGGTTTACTTCCTGCGAATGGCAACGTCTCCCCCCCCCCCTACACCCCCCACCCCAACCCCCACCACCCCACACCCCAACACCCCGGCCGCCCGTCCCGTCCGGTCACTCACGACCTTGACTAGCCTAACTCTCCCTCCTCTGTGTAGCTATCAAGTGTTCCCAAGTTTTGGAACTATCAAATGTGACAGCCAATGGAGCTGCCAAGAATGATAGCCAAGTCACCAGTGGTAGAACTGTCAAGTGTGACAGCCACGTCACCAGTGGTAGAACTGTCAAGTGTGACAGCCACGTCACCAGTGGTAGAACTGTCAAGTGTAACAGCTAAGTCACCAGTGGAGGTAATATTAAGAGTGCTTACCAAGTGATGGTACTACTAAGTGCGATTGCCAAGTCACTTGTGGTAAAACTGTTAAATGTGACTGCCAGTTCACCAGTGATGGAATAGTCAAGTGTGACAGTCAAACCACCAGTGGTAAGACTGTCAAGTGGGACAGCCTAGTCACCAGCAGTGGAACTGTCAATTATGGCAGTCAAGTCACCAGTGGTGGGACTGTCATATATGATACAATATTTTGGGAAAATGATCCAGTAAAGCGTATGTTTGATTATGTAGAAAATGAAGTATATAAAAGAGCAGAGATGAGAAAAAACTTAACGAGGAGAATAATCATTCAACTACAGAGAACTTGACAATTTGTGAAGTAGCATAATCTGGGAGAAGGAATTCAGAAGACAGGGACCTGGGTGTTCCAGTGAATGGATCTGTGAAATGTATGATGGAGTAGGCTCTTGGTTACCTCTAGCCTCAAATATAAAGGAAAGATTCATTAAGGAAGTGGGAGGAAATGTTCAGTAAAAGATGTCAGAAGGCAAAGGAGCTTCGAGGTTTGCTATGACAAAGAAATAGGTTCTCCACTCGGCTAGCGTTTGCAAGACAGAAGAGAGCACGGAATAAATAGAAAAGGTAGGAAATGATCAAAAATATTTTGAGATGGATATTGCGGACGTCAGGAGAAAATCCAAGACTTTTTCCTCCTCTCACCCTGTTAGCTCTCTCTAACCCTAGCATCCCTCCTCTCACCCTTATCGCCGTCCTCTCACCCTGGCAGCCTTCCTCTTACCCTTTCACCTTCTCCTTTATCATGACATCCCTCTCATCACCCTGGGGACCTTCTTTTCATCCTGGCAGCCGTTCTCTCATCCTAGCATCCTTCCTATTACCCTGGTAGCCCTCCTTTCACCCAGGTAGCCCTCCTCTCACCCTGGCGGCACTCTTCTCACTCTGGCAGCACTCATTTTACTCTAGCAGCCCATCCATTTTCCATCTCACTCAGGTAGCCCTTCTTTCACCCTAGCAACCTTCATCCCATTCTGATTGCCCGTCTCTTACCCTAGTAGCCCTCCTCACCCTAACATCCCTCCTCTCACCTAGGCAGCCCTCCTCTGACCCTGGCAGCCCTCTACTCATTCTGGCATCCCTTCTCCTTCCCAAGCAGGCCTCCTCTTACCCTGGCAGCACCTCTCACACCCTAATAGTATTCCTCTCAACTTCTCATTCTTCATACTCTTGCTCAGATTCCCTGCCAGCTGTCTTGGCCCTGCCGTCCACCCCTGCATCACCGTCCTGACCACTAAAGGCCTGGTGCTACCTGGTCTTCTTTATGCGCCAGTACCACCTGCTTCTGCGACTGGCAAGTATTGTCCAGCTACACATCCTGGTCTCTATGAGCGGCCCGCGGGCAGGAAGGCGTCTCACTGGCCGCAGGCAGGAGGTTGTCCTGCGGCCTGAGGGCAAGAACACCTGTGGGTGTCATGAGAGAAGCAGTCCGCAGACTTCCCACGACCTCACCTCACCTGACACACCTACTCACACACTTAACATCTCCCCACCCTCTCCCAATCGCAACTGTCTTCACTCACACCACCCATTATTGTCCATATCACCTCACAAAAAAAAAAAAAAATCTTTACGATCGAGGCTTCCGTCAAGCACAAATATCTTCAGCCAGACGAAAGCAATAAGTTGGCTAAATGAAAGTAAGGCGATGGGAGACAATATATGGACAAGAGATGTAGACATGAGACAGGCGTTATGTGTGGTCTACGTCAGGCGAGTTGTGTGGCGTGCACCAAGTGAGTTTTGTGGCGTACGTGGTGAGGTGTATGGTGCACGTCAGGTGAGGTGTGTGATATATGTCACATGAGGTGTGTAGCGTACGCGTGAGTTATGTGGCGTACGTCAGGTGAAATGTGTGGTCTACGTCTGGTGAGATGTATGGCGTACATCACGTAAGGTGTATGGGGTACATCATGTGAGTTGTGTGGTGACATTACCTAAGGCGTGTGGGGTACATCAGGTGAGTTGTCTGGCGTACATCACGTAAAGTGTGTGGGGTACGTCAGGTGCGTTGTATGGTGTACATCACGTAAGGTGCATGGGGGTACATCAGGTGAGTTGTGTAGTGTACATCACCGAAGGAGTGTGGGGTAAACAAGTGCGGCGTACATCACGCAAGGTGTGTGGGGTACGTGAGGTGATTTGCGTGGTGTACATAACGTAAGCTGTGTGGGGTACGTGAGGTGAGTTGTAAGGCGTGCATCACCGAAGGTGTGTGGGGTACATCAGGTGTTTTGTGTGGTGTACATCACTTAAGGGGTGTGGAGCACGTCAGATGAGTTCTGTGGCGTACATCAGCTAAGGTGTCTGGATATGTCTGGAGAATTGTGTAGTGTATGTGAGAGATTGTACTTATGTAATCCCATATGTGTAACAATATTATTACCTCATACATTATGTAATGCTGTCATGTCAGCTAGTTAGCGGCGTATGGCAGTGATTCTGTTACGTTCCATACGTCGTATATTACTACAGTAAGCCAGCGACTTGTGGCATCTTTTATTATTACCATGTCTTCGGTTTTGATCAGCTGTTTTCCTCATGTATTGTTCTACTGTGTGCTCCCACGTATTGTACTGTGTCTTATCAGAAATAAGGATCTATTTGTCTACAAAGTGTGTTTCAGTCATCTTTCAATACCTTGACTGTAGTCACACCAATATACATGGCGCAGAGTAGGATATGGGCAAGTTACATTGCATCACCGAGGGGAACATTCTCACGCTACCCATCCAGCCATCTTGTGCCCCGTGATTTTTTCTTGTGGATTTCATGAGGGTATCCGCGTGCAGTTTGTGTTTTTCCGCGACAGTGTTTGTTCTTTTCCGCGATTGCAGTGTTAGTCTAAGTGTAGTGTTGGGTATATTGTGCTTCCTTCGTGGCAGTCCGTTGGGTGCTGTGTGATCCCTCTGTTTCCTGTGTGGCAGGAGCGCGGAGCGTGAATACACTCCTCAATTCTCGAATAGCACTGCCGCACCCTCTCTCACCTCAGCACCCGCCACGCACACTTACCCACACACGCAGATACATCTTATATGAACTTTTTAATGTTGCCTGTGTTGATCTGTACAACTAATTCGAGCTTTTGAGGGGTTGGTTTGTACTAGAAGTAAACATTGCACAAATATGCCTCGCTGTAAGCACCGTTGGCAGCAGGAAGCAGCTGCCCCTTGCGAATCTCCTACCTCCCACGACAAACCCGCTTCATCTAGTGCTTCCTGTTCTCCTTCACCTCTCATCACGGACCTCGTTTCGTTCATGAGGTGGATGAAACAACAGCGCAGGGAATATCAACAACAGCGCAGGGAATATCAACAACAGCGCAGGGAGAATCAACAACAGCGCAGGGAACATCAACAACAGCGCAGGGAGAATCAACAACAGCGCAGGGAATATCAACAACAGCGCAGGGAGAATCAACAACAGCGCAGGGAACATCAACAACAGCGCAGGAAACATCAACAACAGCGCAGGGAACATCAACAACAGCGCAGGGAACATCAACAACAGCGCAGGAAACATCAACAACAGCGCAGGGAACATCAACAACAGCGCAGGGAACATCAACAACAGCGCAGGAAACATCAACAACAGCGCAGGAAACATCAACAACAGCGCAGGGAATATCAACAACAGCGCAGGGAACATCAACAACAGCGCAGGAAACATCAACAACAGCGCAGGAAACATCAACAACAGCGCAGGGAACATCAACAACAGAGCAGGGAAGATGAAGAACGAACAGGGAAGATAAACAGCAGCGAAGGGAAGATGAAATGCAAAGGGAGGAGGAAGCTCAAAGTCGTGAAGAAGACAGCTCACTTCGAGGCTCTCCTCTCAAGACTTATGCCACCCCAGGCACAGGTTTCATCAACTGTTCCACCACCTGTTAGCCCAGGATTCGCGCCCAGGACGCCACTTAGCCGCCCTTCCACTCTTGCATCACCTAAAGTTGCCGCCCAGCCACCGCCATCTCTCACACTTTGTTACTGACCAGAACTTCAGAGAGTGGAGATGAAGATAGTCGGACTATGCTACAATGGTAGATCTACAGAGCTTGCTAAAGTTCAAAGCAGTTCATACAGCTACGTATGTGCTTGTCCCTCGAGACAGCGCGTCTTCGAGCATACACTGCAGGCGCCCCCAAACTCGGCGTCGTCTGTGGAGACTGTACTCGACGTCTTACAAGAGCACATCAAGGGCCAGCGCAGTGAAGCACTGTGTAGTGCTTCCCAGCGTAGCTTCGAACAGATGACGGTTCTAAGATGACTCCAGCTTTGGGATCTTTCCAAGCGGACATTACCTTTGGCAAGAGGTCGTGATGTGCTTGGATTGACGTGCACGATGGCTTTCCTACTCTTCTGTTGTCATACAAATACTGCCAGGAGTTAACTATCATCTCCAAGGACTTTCCTAAGCCTATCCTCGAGGTGAAGCACGTCAACAGGTTGCACGCATTTAGCAGTGACGATCCTGCCGTTGCACCACCTTCCTCTACATCACCACCACTCTCTCTCTCTCTCTCTCTCTCTCTCTCTCTCTCTCTCTCTCTCTCTAGGGAAATATCTCCTTCAGATGTTCGAGAATATTTTCTGAAGGAATTCAGCTACGTGCTAGTGACAAAGGACGCGTTATGGGCCACGCCACTCAAGCCGATGATTGTCCCCTCCCCCATGAGGATTCACCAGAGGGAAGATGCGAAACCCTTCGCCATCCCTACCCCTCGGTTGATTACTCTTGCTTTCCGTGAGTCAGTAAAACAAGAGCTGGATCTATGGTCCCTTAGGGTGTCATCACACCGGCTGGCGATGACCTGTCTCCATGGTGCCACCCCCTCTTAACCGCTGCCAAGAACAAAGGTGGAGTTTGGATCACCACCGATCTGTCCAAGTTAGATAGCCGGTGTCACGTCCAACGCATCCTTCTCCCACGCCCTTTGCAGCAATTCGCTGCGTAGACACAAAGGCGCGCTTCCTCACGACGGTTGACGCTGTATGTGGCTAATGGCAGATCGAGCTCGCCAAGGAGGACCAGCCACTGACAACGTTCATCACTCCTTACGGACGCTTCAGATATCGCCGAGGCCCCATGGGTTTTGCCGCTACGAGAGACGCCTTCTGTCTCCGAGGTGGTATTGCTCTATAATATGAGGAATTGTGTGAAAGTCATCGATGACATTCTTCTATACGACGAGGACTACCTCACCCACCTCCGCCGCATCCACGACACACACTCTAGGTGCCGGAAGCACGGAATCTCAACACCAACAAGTTTGTTCTTGCCGAAATCTTCAGTATCCTTCTATGGTTATACCCTCTCAGGGAACGGCATAGCAGCTGATCCAGAGAAGATCCGTATCATCAAGGACTTCACAACTCCTGCCAACCTGACTGACCTTCGGTCCTTCATGGGACTCGTCAACCAATTGGCAGAATTTTCTCCGGACATTTTCGCAGCTGCACAGTTACTTCGCCCACTGATAAGCCCCAAGAGGACTATCCCTCGGACTCCAGACCATGAACGAGGCGTTTCAGCGCGCGAAAGAGGCCCTGTCAAGTCCGCCCATCCTCGCTACGTTTAACCCAACCTTGCCCACCGTCTTGCAGATTGATGCCTCCCACTTGTATGGCACCGGATATGCTCTACTGCAAAACCACGGTAGGGGGAAGTTTCGACTCGTTCAGTGTGGCTCTAGGTTCCTGACCGACGTAGAAACACGCTCTGCCGCCATCGAACTCGAACTGTTGGCTGTGGTGTGGGCCATGTCGAAGTGCAGGTTTTACCTCATCGGCCTAAAACACTTCTAGGTACCGACCATCGCCCACTCGTACCGATCCTCAACCGCTACTCGCTGAATGCGATCGAAAACCCTCGTCTCCAGCGCCTGAAGAAGCTTTCAGCATACCTCTTCACAGCGTGTAGCGCTCGGGTAATCAGCTCTGTATCCCAGATGCTTTGTCCCGCTCTCCTGTAAGCCGCTCCACCTCAGAGGACGAAGCGCTGAGCACGGAAACCGATGTCTCCATCAGGACCGTTGTTACTTTACGGGCCGTTCAGCCCCTTATCAGTACCCATCGTTCACAGTTTTCACCTGACGATGACAAGGCAATGAAAGATGTACGGACTGCGGCTCGAGACTACCCTTCCTAGGCCAGGCTCATCAACTGTGTGAGAAACGGTTTCCTTCGTCACCGATACGACCTTCATAACTCATTGCTCCTGTACTGAAAAGTGCGTGAGGACCTCAACTGTGATGGGGACCTCATCCGTTAAAGGGGCACGTGTAGTTGTTCCACTACCTTACGTCGCCAAATCTTGGATCGCCTCCACGACAACCACCGAAGGGCGGAGGCTGTATTCTGGCCCGGCATCGACTCGTACATAGTGAACACTGTTCGCGCGTGCGAGCTGTGCCAGGTATTGCAGCCCAGCCAACAGCAATAGCCCCTACTCTTTGACGACAATCCCACCAAGCCCTTTGAGTTCGTGTCGGCGTACGTCACTTGAGATTTGTGGTGTACTTCACTACTTCAGGTGAGTTGTGTGGCGTACGTCACGTGAAGTGTATGGGGTACGTCATGTGAGTTTTGTGGCGTGCGTAAAGTGAGACGTGTGATGTACTTAGGTGAGTTGTGTGGTGTACATCAGGTAAGTTGTGTGGCATACGTCATGTGAGCTGTGTGGCATACGTCACGTGAGGTGTGTGGCCTACGTCACGCGAGGTGTGTAGCGTAAGTCATGTGAGTTATATGGCGTACGTCACGTGAGGTGTGTGGCATACGTCAGGTGAAGTTGTGGCATATGTCTGATGAGTTGTGTAGTTTACGTCACCTGAGGTATGTGGCATACGTCACGTGAGGTGTATGGTATACTTCACCTGAGGTGTGTGACGTACGTCAGCTGAAGTTGTGGCGCACGTCACGAGACGAGAGTGTCATACGTCACGTGAGGTGTGTGGCATACGTCCCTCGAGGTGTGTGGCATACGTCACGTGAGGTGTATGGCGTGCGTCAGGTAAGGTGTGTGGCGTACATCAGGTGAAGCGTGTGGCGTACGTCAAGAGAGGTGTGCAGCTTATGTCAAGTGTGGCGTGCGGCGTAAGTCAGGTGAATTGTGTAGCGTACGTTAGGTGAGGTGTGGGTCATGTGAAGTGATTGGCTTACATTGAGGTGTGTGGCGCACGTTAGGTAAAGTGCATGGCATGCGTTAGGTGAAGAGTATGACGTAGATCAGGTGACGTGTGTGACGTAGGTCATATGAATTGTATGGCGTACGTTAGCTAAGGAGTGTGTCTTATCAGGTGATGTGTGTGGTGTACGTCAAGCGAAGCGTATGGCGAACGTCAGCTGAGGTGCATGGTGTACGTCAAGTGTGTGACGTATGTCAACTGAGGTTTGCGGCATATGTCATGTGAAGTGTCAGCTGTCGTATGTAGTGTGTTTTCATGAGTTTTACATGAGAAGGACAGACAACAGGAGGCCTGATTGGCCCACGACTGGGTTGTCTGGTAGAAAAAAAAAACTGACAAGAAAATGTAATTCCGTACAACAGTTTCTAAGCTATCACCGACTCCCCGCTGCTGCACATTAGCCATATAGTGTGCGTTAGGTTAGGCGTGCAAGTGAGATGTGTTGTGCGCATCAGGTGAAGTGTATGGCATACGCATGGCAACGTGTGTGGTGTACGTCAGGTGAAGTTATGACGTCAGGTGAGGTGTATGATTTGGGTCAGGTGAAATGTAAAGCGAAGGACATGTGAGGTATGTGGGATACGTGAGATATGTGTTCGTCGCTATCCTCCACAGCACCAAAAGATGACCAGAGACGGTTTGGGTGTTCAACACTATCCTCACAGCAGCAAATGATGAACAGGAACGGTGTGGGTGTTCATCACTATTCTCCACAGCGCCAGATTACCAGGGCGGTTAAGGTGTTCATCACTATCCTCTACAGCACCAGAAGGTGACCAGAGACGGTTTAGGTGTTCAACGCTATCAACCACAGCTCCATAAGATAACCTGGGACGGTTAGGTGTTCATCATTATCAACGACAGCACCAGATGATGACCAGGGACGGTTTGGGTTTTCACCTCTATTCTTCACAGCACCAAAAGATGGCCAGGGACGGCTTGGGATTTCATCACTATCCTTCACAGCACCAGAAGATGGCCAGGGACGCTTTGAATGCACATCACTATCCTAAACAGCACCAGATAATAACCAGGGACTGTTTGGGTATTCATCATTATCCTCCACAGAACCAGAAGATGACTAGGGACGGTTTGGGTGTTCATTACTAACCTCTACAGCACCAGAAGTTGACCGAGGACGGTTTGGCTATTCATCTCTATCCTCCACAGTGCCAGAAGGTGACCTGGGACGGTTTGGGTGTTCATCACTATCATCCATAGCACCAGAAGGTAACCAGGGACGGTTTGGGCGTTTCTCACTATCCTCCACAGTGCCAGAAGGTGATGAGGGACAGTTTGGCGTTCATCACTACCAATCACAGCACCAGAAGATGACCAGGGACGATTTCTGTGTTCACCACTGTCCTCTACAGCACAAGAAGATGACCAGGGATGATTTGGGTGTTTATCACTATCCTCCTGGTCACTTTCTGGTAACCAGGGACGGTTTGGGCGTTTATCGCTATCACCCAATGCAGCAGAAGGTGACAAGGGACGGTTTAGGTGTTCATCACTATCAATCACAGCTCTGTAAGATGACCAAGGACGGTTTACGGAGGTGTTCATCACTATCACCCATAGCACCAGAAGGTGACCAGAGACTGTTTTAGTGTTCATCACTTTCACTTTCAATCACAGCACGAGTTAATGACCAGGGACGGTTTAAATGTTCATCACTATCAACCACAGCACCAGAAGGTGAACAGGGGCGGTTTGGGTTTTCATTATTAACCTAAGAGACAGAGCGTGATCAGGGACAGTTTGGGTGTTCATCTCTATCAACCACAGCACCAGAAGACAACCAAGGACGCTATGTGGGGTTACCGTGACCCGCCACAGCATCAGAAGACGACCAGATACGCTGTGCGCAGTCACTATGACCTTGGTCGTCTGGCGGAAGCTGGTAATTGTTGTGGTGGCAGCCAGATTGTTTTCATGCGGCCCGCGTGCGGCCTCTCCCACGCTCCACCACGTGTGGCCTCTCCCGCGCTCCACTAATTGCAGTGTTCCCAACGCTCCACCATGTACGGACCACGTGCGGTCTTTCCCACGCTCCTCCATGTGCGGATCACGTGCGGCCTCTGTCACGTTCCACCATGTGTGGACCACGTGCGGCCTCTCCCATGGTCCACTATATGTGTACCAAGTGCGGCCTCTCCTACGCTCCTTCATGCGCCGGTCACGTGCAACCTCGCCTACGCTCCTTTAGGTCCGGACCACGTGCGGCCTTTCCCATGCTACCCATGTGCGGAAGACATGCGGCCTCTCACGTTTCACCATGTGCAGACCACGTGTGGCCTTGCCCACGCTCCTCCATGTGCAGAAAACATGTGGCCTCTCTCATGCTCCACCATGTCCGGACCACGTGCGGCCTTTCCCACGCTCCTCCATGTGCGGATCAAGTGCGGCCTCTCTCGCACTCCTCTATGTCCGGACCACGTGTGGCCTTTTCCATGCTCCTCCATAACAGTACCACAAGCGACCTCACCCACTCTTCTCTATAACCGGCCCACGAGCGGCCTGTCTCACGCTCCTCCATGTGCGGGTCATTTGCGGCTTCTCTTATGGTCCTCCATGTACCGACCAAATGCGGTCCTTCTTACATTTCATGTAAAGACCACGTGCGTCCTATACCACGCTACCCCACGTGCAGCCCCCTTCACACTCCAACATGTGCGACCACCCCCCGTTTCACCATTTACAGCCGCCTGTTTACGGCCACCCCACGCTTCACCATGTACAGCAGCCCATGTACTGCCACCCCCACGCTTCACCATATGCAAACCATGTACGGCCACCCCCACGCTTCACCATGTACAGCAGCCCATGTACGGCCACCCCCTTTCTTCACCATGTGCAGCCCATGTATGGCCTCCCCTACGCTTCTCCTCCATGTCAGGTTGGTTCATGCTCGTATTTCACGCAACGGTTGGTTGAAGCACGCCAGAAGCACGTACTTAATATTCTTCCCAGATGGGACCCTGACTGGTACCCTACAGATGCTCGACCCAAACAGCTGCTCGACCCAACCAGGCTCGATCGACAGAGGCTTGACCCACACAGGCTCGACTCAACCAGGCTGCCCTGTAGAAACTGAAGTTATCAGTGTCTCTTGTAGACGTATTATTGGCTCATTACCTTCACAAGGGGCAAGTCATGCACACTGTATAAAGACACCTTTTGAAACAAATCGAGACGCAAGCTTGCCGGGAATTCTTAGTGGATTTTCAATGCTATGACCCCCGGGCAGGGTAACTTTCCCCAAGTAGATAGGCTACTCACTGACACTAAGTAACAGTCTCGTCTGTGTACTGCATCACCCGGAATCACGTTGGTTGCCAAAGCGATTATTTCAGTTTCCTTGGTTAATTACTTCACTATGTCACTTTGTCACTTTTCCACACTCGATACATTTTCTCGGTGTCATTATTTGAAACTATATCACTGTATATTCGTAATTGAGCACCGTAAATAGTAAAGTTTTGCACTAGATTTAATCCTATATGGGAACTGTTATGGATTAGGACATGTCCGTCATGTCTTTAACGATTAAATCTCTAGAATTATCCGGCAGCTATACCATGATACATGCCATGGGTTATTTTACGTGCTAATTCCCTACAGTATTCTTACAATATGATACTTTGCTCCTTAATAGCTAAACGTTAGATAAATATGACAGCACTGGCTGCCTTCTGGTTCGTTGTTGTCACCATCGTCTTGGTTTGATGTACTGATCCTATATTACATTATATTTCTATCCAATAGATGCATGGCCGCGCGATAACTTTATGCATACCATCAGGTATCTCCTTGCCAACACTTCTACCCTGATTTACACACACACACACACACACACACACACACACACACACACACACACACACACACACACACACATATATATATATATATATATATATATATATATATATATATATATATATATATATATATATATATATTATCCCTGGGGATAGGGGATTAAGAATACTTCCCACGTATTCCCTGCGTATCGTAGAAGGCGACTAATAGGGGAGGGAGCGGGGGGCTGGAAATCCTCCCCTCTCGTTTTTTTTTTAATTTTCCAAAAGAAGGAACAGAGGGGGCCAGGTGGGGATATTCCAAAAAAGGCCCAATCCTCTGTTCTTAACGCTACCTCGCTAACGCGGGAAATGACGAATAGTTTAAAAGAAAAGAAAGAAATATATATATATATATATATATATATATATATATATATATATATATATATATATATATATATATATATATATCCCTGGGGATAGGAAAAAAAGATTACTTCCCACGCATTCCTCACGTGTCGTAGAAGGCGACTAAAGGGGACGGAAGCGGGGGGCTGGAAACCCTCCCCTCTTTGTAGTTTAACTTTCTAAAAGGGGAAACAGAAGAAGGAGTCACGCGGGAAGTGCTCATCCTCCTCGAAGGCTCAGATTGGGGTGTCTAAATGTGTGTGGATGTAACCAAGATGAGAAAAAAGGAGAAATAGGTCATATGTTTGAGGAAAGGAACCTGGATGTTTTGGCTCTGAGTGTATCGAAGCTCAAGGGTAAAGGGGAAGACTGCTTTGGGAATATCTTGGGAGTAAAGTCAGGGGTTAGTGAGAGGACAAGAGCAAGGGAAGGAGTAGCACTACTCATGAAACAGGAGTGGTGGGAGTATGTGACAGAGTGTAAGAAAGTAAACTCTAGATTGATATGGGTAAAACTGAAAGCGGATGGAGAGAGATGGGTGATTATTGGTGCATATGCACCTGGGCATGAGGAGAAAGATCATGAGAGGCAAGTGTTTTGGGAGCAGCTGAGTGAGTGTGTTAGTAGTTTTGATGCACGAGACCGGGTTATAGTGATGAGTGATTTGAATGCAAAGGTGAGTAATGTGGCAGTTGAGGGAATAATTGGTGTACATGGGGTGTTCAGTGTTGTAAATGGAAATGGTGAAGAGCTTGTAGATTTATGTGCTGAAAAAGGATTGGTGATTGGGAATACCTGGCTTAAAAAGAGAGATATACATAAGTATACGTATGTAAGTAGGAGAGATGGCCAGAGAGCGTTATTGGATTACGTGTTAATTGATAGGCGCGCATAAGAGAGACTTTTGGATGTAAATGTGCTGAGAGGTGCAACTGGAGGGATGTCTGATCATTATCTTGTGGAGGCGAAGGTAAAGATTTGTAGAGGTTTTCAGGAAAGAAGAGAGAATGTTGGAGTGAAAAGAGTGGTGAGAGTAAGTGAGCTTGAGAAGGAGACTTGTGTGAGGAAGTACCAGGAGAGACTGAGTACATAATGGAAAAAGGTGAGAACAAAGGACGTAAAGGGAGTGGGGGAAGAATGGGATGTATTTAGGGAAGCAGTGATGGCTTGCGCAATAGATGCTTGTGGCACTAGAAGTGTGGGAGGTGGGCAGATTAGAAAGGGTAGTGAGTGGTGGGATGAAGAAGTAAGAGTATTAGTGAAAGCGAAGAGAGAGGCTTTTGGACAATTTTTGCAGGGAAATAATGCAAATAACTGGGAGATGTATAAAATAAAAGAGGCAGGAGGTCAAGAGAAAGGTGCAAGAGGTCAAAAAGAGGGCAAATGAGAGTTGGCTTCTTTCCACATCCAAGCCCCACAAAACTTTCCATGGTTTACCCCAGACGCTTCATATGCCCTGGTTCAGTCCATTGGCAGAACGTCGACCCCGGTATACCACATCGTTCCAATTCACTCTATGCCTTGCATGCCTTTCATTCTCCTACATGTTCAGGCCCCGATCGCTCAAAATCTTTTTCACTCCATATCTTCAACCTCCAATTTGGTCTCCCACTTCTCCTCGTTCCCTTCTCCTTTGACACATGATCCTCTTTGTCAATCTTTCCTCACTTATTCTCTCCATGTGACCAAACCATTTCAAAACACCCTCTTCTGCTCTCTCAACCACATTCTTTTTCTTACCACACATCTCTCTTACCCTTTCATTACTTAGTCGAACAAACCACCTCACACCACATATTGTCCTCAAACATCTCATTTCCAACACATCCACCCTCCTCCGCAGGACGCTATCTATAGCCCACGCCTCGCAACCATATAACATTGCTGGAACCACTATTCCTTCAAACATACCCATTTTTGCTTTCCGAGATAATGTTCTCGACTTCCACACATTTTTCAACGCTCCCAGAACTTTCGCCCCCTCCCCAACCCTGTGACTCACTTCCGCTTCCATGGTTCCATCCGCTGCCAAAACCACTACAAGATATCTAAAACACTTCACTTCCTCCAGTTTTTCTCCATTCAAACTTACCTCCCAATTGACTTGTCCATCAACCCTACTGAACCTATTAACCTTGCACTTATTCACATTTACTCTCAGCTTTCTTCTCTCACACACTTTACCAAACTCAGTCACCAGCTTCTGCAGTTTCTCATCCGAATCAGCCACTAGCGCTGTGTCATCAGCGAACAAGAGCTGACTCACTTCCTAAGCCCTCTCATCCACAACAGACTGCATATTTACCCCTCTTTCCAAAACTCTTGCATTCACCTCCCTAACAACCCCATCCATAAACAGATTAAACAACCGTGGAGACATCATGCACTCTGCCGCAAAACGACTTTCACTGAGAACCAATCGCTTTCCTCTCTTCCTACTGGTACACATGCATTACATCCTCGATAAAAACTATTCACTGCTTCTAAAAACTTGTCCCCCTCACCATATATTGCTAATACCTTCCATAGAGCATCTCTATCAACGCTATCATATGCCTTCTCTAGATCCATAAATGCTACATTCAAATTGATTTGTTTTTCTCAGTATTTCTCACATACATTCTTCAAATCAAACACCTGATCCACACATCCTCTACCACTTCTGAAACCACACTGCTCCTCCCCAATCTGATGCTCTGTACATGCCTTCACCCTCTCAATCATTACCCTCCCAAATAATTTCCCAGGTATACTCGACAAACTTATACCTCAGTAATTTGAGCACTCACCTTTAGCCCCTTTGTCCTTGTGCAGTGGCACTATGCATGCATTCCGCCAATCCTCAGGCACCTCACCATGAGCCATACATACATTAGATATCCTTACCAACCAGTCAGCAACGTAGTCACCCCCATTTATGAAAAATTCCACTGCAAAGCCATCCAAACCCGCCGTCTTGCCAGCTTTCATCTTCTGCAAAACTTTCACTACCTCTTCTCTGTTTACCAAATCATTCTCCTCTCACTTCGCACACCACCTCGACCAAAACACCCTATCTCTGCCACTCCATTATCTAACACTTTCAAGAAACCTTCAAAATACTCGCTCCATCTCCTTTTCACATCACTACTTGTTATTAACTCTCCATTAGCCCCCTTCACCGATGTTCCCATTTGTTCTCTTGTCTTACGCACTTTATATACCTCCTTCAAAACATCTTTTTGTCCTCCCTAAAATTTAGTGATACTCTCTAACCCCAACTCTCATTCGCCCTCTTTTTCACCTCTTGCACCTTTCTCTTGAACTCTTGCCTCTTTCTTTTATACTTCTCCCGGTCATGTGCACTATTTCCCTGCAAAAATCGTCCAAATGCCTCTCTCTTCTCTTTCACTAATAATATCACTTCTTCATCTTACCACTCACTACTCTTTCTAATCTGTCCACCTCCCACGCTTCTCATGCTACAAGCATCTTTTGCGCAAGCCATCACTGCTTCCCTAAATACATCTTATTCCACCCCCACTCCCCTTACGTCCTTTACTCTCACCATTTTCCATTCTGCACTCAGTCTCTCCTGATACTTCCTCACACAAGTCTCCTTCCCAAGCTCACTTACTCTCACCACTCTCTTCGACCCAACATTCTCTCTTCTTTTCTGAAAACCTCTACAAATCATCACCTTTGCCTCCAGAAGATAATGATCAGACATCCCTCCAGTTGCACCTCTCAGCACATTAACATCCAAAAGTCTCTCTTTCACGCGCTTATCAATTAACATGTAATCCAATAACGCTCTCTGGCCATCTCTCCTACTTACATACGTATACTTATGTATATCTCTCTTTTTAGACCAGATATTCCCAATGACCAGTCCTTTTTCAGCACACAAATCTACAAGCTCTTCACCATTTTCATTTTTAACACTAAACACCTCATGTACACCAATTATTCCCTCAACTACCACATAACTCACCTTTACATTCAAATCACCCTTCACTATAACCCGGTTTCGTGCATCAAAACTGCGAACACACTCACTCAGCTGCTCTCAAAACACTTGCCTATCATGATAATTCTTCTCATGCCTCGGTGCATAGGCACCAATAATCACGAGGAGAAGTGGAAGACCAAATTGGAGGTGGAAAGATGGAGTGAAAAAGATTTTGAGTGATCGGGGCCTGAACATGCAGGAGGGTGAAAGGCGGGCAAGGAATAGAGTGAATTGGATCGATGTGGTATACCGGGGTTGACGTGCTGTCAGTGGATTGAATCAGGGCATGTGAAGCGTCTGGGGTAAACCATGGAAAGTTCTGTGGGGCCTGGATGCGGAAAGGGAACTGTGGTTTCGGGCATTATTGCATGACAGCTAAAGCCTGAGTGTAAACGAATGGGGCCTTTGTTGTCTTTTCCTAGCGCTACCTCGCACACATGAGGGGGAAGGGGGATGTTATTCCATGTGTGGTGAGGTGGCGATGGGAATGAATAAAGGCAGACACTGTGAATTGTGTGCATGTGTATATATGTATGTGTCTATGTGTGTATGTACATGTGTACATTGAGAAGTATGGGTATGTATATTTGCGTGTGTGGACGTGTATGTACATACATGTGTATGGGGGTGGGTTGGGCCATTTCTTTCGTCTGTTTCCTTGCGCTCCCTCGCAAACGCGGGAGACAGGGACAAAGCAAAATGAATAAATAAATAAATATATATATATATATATATATATATATATATATATATATATATATATATATATATATATATATATATATATATCATTTTTTATTTTGCTTTGTCGCTGTCTCCCGCGTTAGCGAAGTAGAGCAAGGAAACGGACAAAAGAATGGCCCAACCCACCCACATACACATGCATATACATACACGTCCACACACGCAAATATACATACCTATACATCTCAACGTATACATATATATATATATATATATATATATATATATATATATATATATATATATGTATATATATATATATGCACACAAAGACATACACATACATACACATGTACATAATTCATACTGTCTGCCTTTATTCATTCCCATCACCACCCTGCCACACATGAAAATAAAAACCCTCTCCCCCCGCATGTGCGCGAGGTAGCGCTAGGAAAAGAAAACAAAGGCCATATTCGTTCACACTCAGTCTCTAGCTGTCATGTTTAATGCTCTGAAACCACAGCTCCCTTTCCACATCCAGGCCCCACAGAACTTTCCATGGTTTATCCCAGACGCTTCACACGCCCTGGTTCAATCCATTGACAGCACGTCAACCCCGGTATACCACATCGTTCCAATTCACTCTATTCCTTGCACGCCTTTCACCCTCCTGCATGTTCAGGCCCCGATCACTCAAAATCTTTTTCACTCCATCTTTCCACCTCCAATTTGGTCTCTCACCTCTCCTCGTTCCCTCCACCTCTGACACATATATCCTCTTTGTTAATCTTTCCTCACTCATTCTCTCCATATGACCAAACCATTTCAAAACACCCTCTTCTGCTCTCTCAACCACACTCTTTTTATTACCACACATCTCTCTTACCCTATTATTACTTACTCGATCAAACCACCTCACACCACATATTGTCCTCACACCTCATTTCCAGCACATCCACCTTCCTCCGCAGAACTCTATCTATAGCCCACGCCTCACAACCATATAACATTGTTGGAACCACTATTCCTTCAAACATACCCACTTTTGCTTTTCGAGATAATGTTCTCGACTTCCACACATTCCTCAACGCTCCCAGAACTTTCGTCCCCTCCCCCACCCTATGATTCACTTCCGCTTCCATGGTTACATCCCCTGCCAGATCCACTACCAGATATCTAAAACACTTTACTTCCTCCAGTTTTTCTCCATTCAAACTTACCTCCCAATTGACCTGTCCCTCAACCCTACTGTACCTAATAACCTTGCTCTTATTCACATTTACTCTCAGCTTTCTTCTTTCACACACTTTACCAAACTCAGTTACCAGCTTCTGCAGTTTCTCACACGAATCAGCCACCAGCGCTGTATCATCAGCGAACAACTGACTCACTTCCCAAGCTCTCTCATCCACAAGAGACTGCATATTTACCCCTCTTTCCAAACCTCTTGCATTCACCTCACTAACAACCCCATCCATAAGCAAATTAAACAACCATCCACCTCCAATTTGGTCTCCCACTTCTCCTCGTACCCTCCACCTCCGACACATATATCCTCTTTTCCAATCTTTCCTCACTCATTCTCTCCAAGTGACCAAACCATTTCAATACACCCTCTTCTGCTCTATCAACCACACTCTTTTTACCACCACACATCTCTCGTACCCTTCCGTTACTTACTCGATGAAACCACCTCACACCACATATTATCCTCAAACACTTCATTTCCAACACATCCACCCTCCTCCACACAATCCTATGTATAGCCCATGCCTCGCAACCATATAACATTGTTGGCACGACTATTCCTTCAAACATACCCATTTTTCCTCTGCGAGATAACGTTTTCGCCTTCCACGCATTCTTCAGCGCTACTAGAACGTTCGCCCCCCCCTCCCCCACCCTGTGACTCACTTCCACTTCCATGGTTCCATCCGCTACTAAATCCACTCCTAGATATCTAAAACACTTCACTTCCTCCAGTTTTCTCCATTCAAACTTACCTCCCAACAAACTTGTCCCTCAAACCTACTGAACCTAACAGAGAGAGAGAGAGAGAGAGAGAGAGAGAGAGAGAGAGAGAGAGAGAGAGAGAGAGAGAGAGAGTATTTTGAAGGTTAATTCAATGTATTTGATGATAGAGTGGCAGATGTAGGGTGTTTTGGTTGGGGTGGTGCGCGAAGTGAGAGGGTCATGGAGAATGGTTTGGTTAAGAGAGAAGAGGTAGTGAAGCTTTGCAGATGAAATCCAACAAGGCGATGTATTAGCATGGTATTGCAGTTGGATTTATTAAGAAAGGGGGTGACTGTGTTGTTAAATGATTGGTAAGGATATTCAGTGTATGTATGGATCATGGTGAAGTGGCTGAGATTTGGCGGAATGTATACATAGTTCCATTGTACAAAGGCAAAGGGGATAAACGTGAGTGTTCAAACTACAGAGGTATAAGTTTTGTTGAGTATTCCTGGGAAATTATATGGGGGGTATTGATTGAGAGGGTAAAGGAATGTACAGATTAGTGAGGAGCCTTGTGGTTTCAGAAGTGGTACAGGAAGTGTGGATCAGGTGTTTGCTTTGAAGAATGTGTGTGAAAAATACTTAAAAAAAACAGATGGACTTATATGTAGCATTTATGGATATGGAGAAGGAATAAGAGAGGGTTGATAGAGATGCTTTGTGGAAGGTCGTGAGAGTGTATGGTGTGGGAGTTCAAGCTGCTAGAAGCAGTAAGCATTTTTATCAAGAATGTAAAGCATGTGTACGAGTAGGAGGAGAGGCGAGTGGTTTGTTTCCAGTGAAGGTCGGCTTGCGACATGGGTATGTGATGTCCCATGGTTGTTTGATATGTTTATGGATGGGTGGTTAGACAGGTAAATGTAAGAGTTTAGGAGATAGGGGTAAGCATGCAGTCTGGTGGGGATGAGAGGGCCTGGTAAGTGAGCCAGATGTTGTTCGCCGATGATTCAGCACTGGTGACTGATTTGAGTGAGAAACTGCAGAAGTTGGTGACTGATTTTTGGAAAAGTGTGTAAAGGTAGAAAGTTGAGAGTAAATGTGAATAAGAGCAAGGTTATTAGGTTCAACGTGGTTGAGGGACAAGTTAGTTGTGATGTAAGTTTGAGTGGAGAATATTGGAGGAAGTGAAGTATTTTAGATATCTGGGAATGGACTTAGCAGCGAATGGAACCATAGAAGCGGAAGTGAGTCACAGGATGGGGAGGGGGCGAAGGTTCTGGGAGCGATGAAAAATGTGTGGAAAGCGAAAACTTTATATCGGAGAGCAAAATTGGGTATGTTAAAGGGAATAGTAGTTCCAACAATATTATATGATTGTGAGGCATGGGCTATAGATAGGGTTGTGCGGAGGAGGGTGGATGTGATGGAAATGAAATGTTTGAGGACAATATGTGGAGTGAGGTGGTTTGATTGAGTATATAATGAAAGGGTAAGAGAGATGTGTGGAAATAAAAAGCGTGTGGTTGAGAGAGCAGAGGAGGGTGTGTTGAAATAGTTTGAACATATGGAGAGAATGAGTGAGAAAAGGTTGACAAAGAGGATATGTGTCAGAGGAGGAGGGATTGAGACGTGGGAGACCAAATTGGAGATGGAAGGATGGAGTGAAAAAGATTTTGAGCGATCGGGGCCTAAACATATAGGAGGGTGAGGTGCGTGCAAGGAACACAGTGAATTGGAACGATGTGGTATACCTGGGTCGACGTGCTGTCAGTGGACTGAACTAGGACATGTGAAACGCCTGGGGTAAACCATGGAGAGGTGTGTGGGGCCTGAATGTGGATAAGGAGCTGTGGTTTTGGTGCATCACACATGACAGCTAGAGACTGAGTGTGAACTAATATGGCCTTTTTTGTCTGTTTTCCTGGCGCTACTTCGCTGAAGCCAGGGGTAGCGATGCTGTTTGCTGTGGGGTGGGGTGACGCCAGGAATGTATGAAGGCCAGCAATTATGAATATGTACATATATATATATATATATATATATATATATATATATATATATATATATATATATATATATATATATTTCTTGTGCTATTCGCCATCTCCCGCGTTGGCGAGGTAGCGTTAAGAACAGAGGACTGAGCCTTTGAGGGAAATCCTGACTTGGCCCCCTTCTCTGTTCTTTCATTTAGAAAATTAAAAACGACAGGTGAGGATCTCCAGCCCCCCGCTCCCTCCCCTTTTAGTCGCCTTCTACGACACGCAGGGAATACGTGGGAAGTATTCTTTCTCCCCTATCCCCAGGGATAGGCACAACTATATATATGTATATATATATACATATATTATCCCTGGGGATAGGGGAGAAAGAATACTTCCCACGTATTCCCTGCGTGTCGTAGAAGGCGACTAAAAGGGGAGGGAGCGGGGGGCTGGAAATCCTCCCCTCTCAATTTTTTTTAATTTTCCAAAAGAAGGAACAGAGAAGGGGACCAGGTGAGGATATTCCCTCAGTGGCCCAGTTCTCTGTTCTTAACGCTACCTCGCTAACGCGGGAAATGGCGAATAGTTTGAAAAAAAAAAAAAAATATATATATATATATATATATATATATATATATATATATATATATAAAGAGAGAGAGAGAGAGAGAGAGAGAGAGAGAGAGAGAGAGAGTAATGTGGCAGTTGAGTGAATAATTGGTGTACATGGGGTGTTCAGTGTTCTAAATGGAAATGGTGATTTGTAGATTTATTTGCTGAAAAAAGACTGATGATTGGGAATACCTGGTTTAAAAAGAGAGATATGCATAAGTATACGTATGTAAGTAGGAGAGATGGCCAGAGAGCGTTACTGGATTACGTGTCAATTGATAGGTGCGTGAAAGAGAGACTTTTGGATGTTAATGTGCTGAGAGGTGCATCTGGAAGGATGTCTGATCATTATCGTGTGGAGGCGAAGGTGAAGATTTGTAGAGGTTTTCAGAAAAGAAGAGAAAATGTTGGGGTGAAAAGAGTGGTGAGAGTAAGTGAACTTGGGAAGGAGACTTGTGTGAGGAAGTACCACGAGAGAGTGAGTACAGAATGGAAAAAGGTGAGAACAAAGGACGTAAGGGGAGTGGGGGAGGAATGGGATGTATTTAGGGAAGCAGTGATGGCTGGCGCAAATGATGCTTGTGGCATGAAAAGCGCAGGAGGTGGGCAGATTAGAAAGGGTAGTGAGTGGTGGGATGAAGAAGTAAGATTATTAGTGAAAGAGAAGAGAGAGGCATTTGGACGATTTTTGCAGGGAAATAATGCAAATGACTGGGAGATGTATAAAAGAAAGAGGCAGGAGGTCAAGAGAAGGTTTGTTTGGAAGGAGGTAAGTGCGTAAGACAAGGGAACAAATGTGAACTTCAGTGAAGAGGGCAAGTGGGGAGGAGATAACAAGTAGTGGTGATATGAGGAGATGGGGTGAGTGTTTTGAAGGTTTGTTGAATGTGTTTGATGATAGAGTGACAGATATAGGGTGTTTTGGTCGAGGTGGTATGCAAAGTGAGAGGGTTAGGGAAAATGATTTGGTAAACAGAGAAGAGGTAGTAAAAGCTTTGTGGAAGATGAAAGCCAGCAAGGCAGCGGGTTTGGATGGTATTGCAGTGGAATTTATTAAAAAGAGGGGTGACTGTATTGTTGACTGGTTGGTAAGGTTATTTAATGTATGTATGACTAATGGTGAGGTGCCTGAGGATTGGCGGAATGCTTGCATAGTGCCATTGTACAAAAGCAAAGGGGATGAGAGTGAGTGCTCAAATTACAGAGGTATAAGTTTGTTGAGTATTCCTGGTAAATTATATGGGAGGGTATTGATTGAGAGGATGAAGGCATGTACAGAGCATTAGATTGGGGAAGAGCAGTGTGGTTTCAGAAGTGGTAGAGGATGTGTGGATTAGGTGTTTGCTTTGAAGAATGTATGCGAGAAATACTTAGAAAAACAAATGGATTTGTATGTAGCATTTATGGCTCTGGAGAAGGTATATGATAGAGTTGATAGAGATGCTCTGTGGAAGGTATTAAGAATATATGGTGTGGGAGGCAAGTTGTGAGAAGCAGTGAAAAGTTTTTATCGAGGATGTAAGGCATGTGTACGTGTAGGAAGAGAGGAAAGTGATTGGTTCTCAGTGAATGTAGGTTTGCGGCAGGGGTGTGTGATGTCTCCATGGTTGTTTAATTTGTTTATGGATGGGGTTGTTAGGGAGGTGAATGCAAGAGTTTTGGAAAGAGGGGCAAGTATGCAGTCTGTTGTGGATGAGAGAGCTTGGAAGTGAGTCAGTTGTTGTTCGCTGATGATACAGCGCTGGTGGCTGATTCATGTAAGAAACTGCAGAAGCTGGTGACTGAGTTTGGTAAAGTGTGTGAAAGAAGAAAGTTAAGAGTAAATGTGAATAAGAGCAAGGTTATTAGGTACAGTAGGGTTGAGGGTCAAGTCAATTGGGAGGTAAGTTTGAATGGAGAAAAGCTGGAGGAAGTGAAGTGTTTTAGATATCTGGGAGTGGATCTGGCAGCGGATGGAACCATGGAAGCGGAAGTGAATCATAGGGTGGGGGAGGGGGCGAAAATTCTGGGAGCCTTGAGGAATGTTTGGAAGTCGAGAACATTATCTCGGAAAGCAAAAGTGGGTATGTTTGAAGGAATAGTGGTTCCAACAATGTTGTATGGTTGCGAGGCGTGGGCTATGGATAGAGTTGTGCGCAGGAGGGTGGATGTGCTGGAAATGAGATGTTTGAGGACAATATGTGGTGTGAGGTGGTTTGATCGAGTAAGTAATAATAGGGTGAGAGAGATGTGTGGAAATAAAAAGAGTGTGGTTGAGAGAGCAGAAGAGGGTGTTTTGAAATGGTTTGGTCACATGGAGAGAATGAGTGGGGAAAGATTGACCAAGAGGATATATGTGTCAGAGGTGGAGGGAACGAGGAGGAGTGGGAGACCAAATTGGAGGTGGAAAGATGGGGTGAAAAAGATTTTGAGTGATCGGGGCCTGAACATGCAGGAGGGTGAAAGGCGTGCAAGGAATAGAGTGAATTGGAACGATGTGGTATACCGGGGTCGACTTGCTGTCAATGGATTGAACCAGGGCATATGAAGCGTCTGGGGTAAACCATGTAAAGTGTGTGGGGCCTGGATGTGGAAAGGGAGCTGTGGTTTCGGTGCATTATTACATGACAGCTAGAGACTGAGTGTGAACGAATGGGGCCTTTGGTGTTTTTCCTAGCGCTACCTCGCACACATGAGGGGGGAGGGGGTTGTTATTCCATATGTGGCGAGGTGGCGATGGGAACAAATAAAGGCAGACAGTATGAATTATGTACATGTGTATATATGTATATATCTGTGTGTGTAATATATATGTGTACATTGAGATGTATAGGTATGTATATTGTGCGTGTGTGGACATGTATGTATATACATGTGTATGTGGGCGGGTTGGGCCATTCTTTCGTCTGTTTCCTTGCGCTACTTCGCTAACGCGGGAGACAGCGATAAAGCAAAATAAATAAAAAAAAAAAAAAAAATATATATATATATATATATATATATATATATATATATATATATATATATATATATATATATATATATATATATATATTATCACTGGGGATCGGGGAGAAAGAATACTTCCCACGTATTCCCTGCGTGTCGTAGAAGGCGACTAAAAGGGAAGGGAGCGGGGGGCTGGAAATCCTCCCCTCTCGTTTTTTAGTTTTCCTAATGAAGGAACAGAGGAGGGGGCCAAGTGAGGATATTCCCTCTAGGACTCAGTCCTCTGTTCTTAGCGCTACCTTGCTGACGCGGGAAATGGCGAATAGTATGAAAAAAAAAAAAAATATATATATATATATATATATATATATTTTTCTTTTTTTCTTTTAAACTATTCGCCATTTCCCGCGTTAGCGAGGTAGCATTAAGAACAGAGGACTGGGCCTTTGAGGGAATACCCTCACCTGGCCCAATTCTCTGTTCCTTCTTTTGGAAAATTAAAAAAAAAAACGAGAGGGGAGGATTTCCAGCCCCCCGCTCCCTCCCCTTTTAGTCGCCTTCTACGACACGCAGGGAATACGTGGGAAGTATTCTTAATCCCCTATCCCCAGGGATAATATATATATATATATATATATATATATATATATATATATATATATATATATATATATATATATATATATATTGCAATAGTTCACAGTGGTGCGCTTGATATAGTATTTGCTAATAACTACGACGAAAATGAAAAACGATAAGTCCCCAAGTGTACTTTTGTGTAATGATCACATCGTCAGGAGAGATGCAAGAATGAGATGGAAGGCTTAGAGAATTGTCAGTTGATACACAAAGGAGCTAGGACAAAACAATCTAGGTTGTATGAACCTTCGCGAATATTGATGTTACAATTCTTTGTACATATGATAAGAGCAGATTCAATTATGTTTCTCTAGGTCAAGGAGTTACAATTGACAAGTGAATTAGCGTTACTCCAATGATTACAGTTATCATGATTTTTAACATGATGAAACAAAGCATTTGATTCTTGTCTTGTTCTTTTCCTATAGTTATGTTGCTTAAGTCTGACACAGAGATCCTTACCAGAGTGCCCAATATGAAACATATCACAGCTTTTACAAAGTATTCTGTAAACACATCCCGCAGAATTTTCTGGCGATATTTTGATTAAGATATTTTCTATATTATTGTTATTGCTGAGGTCTACATTTACATTAAAGGATTAAAAAAAAAAAAGACCTGGGGAGCACATAAGATTATCACTAAATGGGGGAGCTGAAAGATTCTCAGTATCAAGGGGAGTTTTGGAATGTGTTTAACTATGAAATGATGTCTTTGCCAGCGTAAGAGATCTATTAATGAAAGTTCTAGAATACTTTGACTTGGATCCAGTAAAGTATATTTTCTCAAATTCATCATCAATAAATCCTGGATAGCATGTATGTGATGCTCTAAGGAACATCGACTGGAATGATGATTGTTTAACTGTGTCATGTTGGGCTGCGTAATAATGAATATAAGAACAAACATTCGTGGGTTTTCTGTATAAGTTAAACTTAAACATGTTTCCTTCCCAATGAACTATGTAAGCTATAAATGGTAACATACAATTATTTTCCACTTCCACAGAAGTTTTGATAGAAGGTACTAAATTGTTAAGTAAAGGGAAAAAATTTGTAGATTTTCGTTTGTTGGCCAAACACAAAGAACATCTTGTACATACCTAAACCAAATAAGATATTCCTTTATAATTTTGTTTCAAAGAATTCCATGGGAAGATTACTTAATACTGGCGAAAGAGGGTTCATCGCCATACCAGATTTCTAAGCCTAATGTTTTCCAATGAATTGAAATACATTATTTTACACACAAACTCATCAGTTTAAGAAACTCAGAATTTGAAACACGTAAATCAAGATTATCCAAGGCATCAATCAGATGTATTAAGAGGTCATCAACTGGAACTTTTGTTAACAATGATGACATCAAAACATACCAGTTTGGTATCTACATTGTTTCTGATATTAGAATTTGATATATCACCAACCAGTGGGCTTTATAAGGAAACCAACCATTTTGATAACTTATACTGGATTGATCCCTCTCAACTCACTATGGGTCTTGCGGGATAGTTTGGCTTATGTGTTTTGATAAGACAATTGTATTGTTTGGAGTAACGCTAATCACTTTTTAATTGTAACTCGACCAAGAGAAATATCACGGAATCTTATCTTAGTAAGCACACAAAGAATTGTAACATGGATATTAACACTTGGGTTTGGATGATATTGCAGTAGAAATTATTGGAAAAGGGAGTGACTGTGTTGTTGATTGGTTGGTAAGGATATTCAGTGAATGTATGGATCATGGTGAAGTGCCTGAGGATTGGCGGAATGCATGCATAGTGCCATTGTACAAAGGCAAAGGGGATAGAGGTGAGTGTTCAAACTACAGAGGCATAAGTTTGTTGAGTCTTTCTGGGAAATTATTTGGGAGGGTATTGACTGAGAGAGTAAAGGCATGTACAGAGCATCAGACTGGGGAAGAGCAGTGTGGTTTCAGAAGTGGTAGAGGATGTGTGGATCAGATGTCTGCTTTAAAGAATGTGTGAGGAATACTTAAAACAACAGACGGATTTGTATGTAGCATTTATGGATCCGGAGGTGTATGATAAAGTTGATAGAGATGCTTTGTGGAAGGTCTCAAAAATATATGGTGTGGGAGGTAAGTTGCTAGAATCAGTGAAAAGCTTTACCAAGGATGTAAGGCGTGTGTTAGAGTAGGAAGTCATTGGTTCCCAGTGAATGTCGGTCTGCGGCAGGTGTGTGTGATGTCCCCATGGTTATTTAATTTCTGTATGGATAGGGTATTTAAGGAGGTAAATGCAAGAGTTTTGGAGAGAGGGGCGATATGCTGTTGGTTGGGGATGAGAGGGCCTGGGAAGTGACTCAGGTGTTGTTCGCCGATTATACAGCTCTAGTGGTTGATTCGAGTGAGAGACTGCAGAAGTTGGTGACTGAGTTTGGAAAAGTGTGTGAAAAGAGAAAGTGAATGAGAGTGAATGTGAATAAAAGCAAGGTTATTAGGCTCAGTAGGGTTAAGTGATGAGGGACAAGTTGATTGGGATATGAGTTTGAATGGGGAAAAATTGGAGGAAGTGAAGTGTTTTAGATATCTGTGTGTGGGAGGGGGCGAATGTACTAGGAGCGATGGAGAATGTGTGGAACGAGAGAACATTATTTTGGAGAGTAAAAATGGGTATGTTTGAAGGAATAGAAGTTCCAACAATGTTATATGGTTCCGAGGCATGGGATATAGATAAGGTAGTAAGGAGGTAGGAGGATCCGTTGGAAACGAAATGTCTGAGGGCAGTATGTGGTCTGAGGTGGTTTGATCAAGTAACTAATGAATGGGTAAGAAAAATGTGTAAAAATAAAGAGTGTGGTTGAGAGAGCAGAAGAGGGTGTTTTGAAATGGTTTGGCCACATGGAGAGAATGAGTGAGGAAAGATTGACAAAGAGGATATATGTGTCAGAGGTGGAGGGAACGAGGAGAAATGGGAGACCAAATTGGAGGTGGAAGGATGGAGTGAAAAAGATTTTGAGCGATCGGGGCCTGAACATGCAGGTGGGTGAAAGGCGTGCAAGGAATAGAGTGAATTGGAACGATATATATATATATATATATATATATATATATATATATATATATATATATATATACATATATATATATGCTCTCTGGATGGTATTAAGAATATATGGTGTGGGAGGCAAGTTGTTAGAAGCAGTGAAAAGTTTTTATCGAGAATGTAAGGCATGTGTACGTGTAGGAAGAAAGGAAAGTGATTGGTTCTCAGTGAATGTAGGTTTGCGGCAGGGGTGTGTGATGTCTCCATGGTTGTTTAATTTGTTTATGGATGGGGTTGTGAGGGAGGTGAATGCAAGAGTTTTGGAAAGAGGGGCAAGTATGAAGTCTGTTGGGGATGAGAGAGCTTGGGAAGTGAGTCAGTTGTTGTTCGCTGATGATACAGCGCTGGTGGCTGATTCATGTGAGAAACTGCAGAAGCTGGTGACTGAGTTTGGTAAAGTGTGTGAAAGAAGAAAGTTAAGAGTAAATGTGAATAAGAGCAAGGTTATTAGGTACAGTAGGGTTGAGGGTCAAGTCAATTGGGAGGTGAGTTTGAATGGAGAAAAACTGGAGGAAGTGAAGTGTTTTAGATATCTGGGAGTGGATCTGGCAGCGGATGGAACCATGGAAGCGGAAGTGGATCATAGGGTGGGGGAGGGGGCGAAAATTCTGGGAGCCTTGAAGAATGTGTGGAAGTCGAGAACATTATCTCGGAAAGCAAAAATGGGTATGTTTGAAGGAATAGTGGTTCCAACAATGTTGTATGGTTGCGAGGCGTGGGCTATGGATAGAGTTGTGCGCAGGAGGGTGGATGTGCTGGAAATGAGATGTTTGAGGACAATGTGTGGTGTGAGGTGGTTTGATCGAGTAAGTAACGTAAGGGTAAGAGAGATGTGTGGAAATAAAAAGAGCGTGGTTGAGAGAGCAGAAGAGGGTGTTTTGAAATGGTTTGGGCACATGGAGAGAATGAGTGAGTAAAGATTGTCCAAGAGGATATATGTGTCGGAGGTGGAGGGAACGAGGAGAAGAGGGAGACCAAATTGGAGGTGGAAAGATGGAGTGAAAAAGATTTTGTGTGATCGGGGCCTGAACATGCAGGAGGGTGAAAGGAGGGCAAGGAATAGAGTGAATTGGAGCGATGTGGTATACCGGGGTTGACGTGCTGTCAGTGGATTGAATCAAGGCATGTGAAGCGTCTGGGGTAAACCATGAAAAGCTGTGTAGGTATGTATACTTGCGTGTGTGGACGTATGTATATACATGTGCATGGAGGTGGGTTGGGCCATTTCTTTCGTCTGTTTCCTTGCGCTACCTCGCAAACGCGGGAGACAGCGACAAAGCAAAAAAAAAAAAAAAAAAAAAATATATATATATATATATATATATATATATATATATATATATATATATATATATATATATATATATATATATATATATGTATGTATATAGGGAGAATAAAAAGATGTTCTGGAAGGAGGTAAATAAAGTGCGTAAGACAAGGGAGCAAATGGGAGCTTCAGTGAAGGGCGCAAATGGGGAGGTGATAACAAGTAGTGGAGATGTGAGAAGGAGATGGAGTGAGTATCTTGAAGGTTTGTTGAATGTGTTTGATGATAGAGTGGCAGATATAGGGTGTTTTGGTCGAGGTGGTGTGCAAAGTGAGAGGGTTAGGGAAAATGATTTGGTAAACAGAGAAGAGGTAGTAAAAGCTTTGCGGAAGATGAAAGCCGGCAAGGCAGCAGGTTTGGATGGTATTGCAGTGGAATTTATTAAAAAAGGGGGTGACTGTATTATTGACTGGTTGGTAAGGTTATTTAATGTATGTATGACTCATGGTGAGGTGCCTGAGGATTGGCGGAATGCGTGCATAGTGCCATTGTACAAAGGCAAAGGGGATAAGAGTGAGTGCTCAAATTACAGAGGTATAAGTTTGTTTAGTATTCCTGGTAAATTATATGGGAGGGTATTGATTGAGAGGGTGAAGGCATGTACAGAGCATCAGATTGGGGAAGAGCAGTGTGGTTTCAGAAGTGGTAGAGGATGTGTGGATCAGGTGTTTGCTTTGAAGAATGTATGTGAGAAATACTTAGAAAAGCAAATGGATTTGTATGTAGCATTTATGGATCTGGAGAAGGCATATGATAGAGTTGATAGAGATGCTCTGTGGAAGGTATTAAGAATATATGGTGTGGGAGGCAAGTTGTTAGAAACAGTGAAAAGTTTTTATCGAGGATGTAAGGCATGTGTACGTGTAGGAAGAGAGGAAAGTGATTAGTTCTCAGTGAATGTAGGTTTGCGGCAGGGGTGTATGATGTCTCCATGGTTGTTTAATTTGTTTATGGACGGGGTTGTTAGGGAGGTGAATGCAAGAGTTTTGGAAAGAGGGGGCAAGTATGAAGTCTGTTGGGGATGAGAGAGCTTGGGAAGTGAGTCAGTTGTTGTTCGCTGATGATACAGCGCTGGTGGCTGATTCATGTGAGAAACTGCAGAAGCTGGTGACTGAGTTTGGTAAAGTGTGTGAAAGAAGAAAGTTAAGAGTAAATGTGAATAAGAGCAAGGTAATTAGGTACAGTAGGGTTGAGGGTCAAGTCAATTGGGAGGTAAGTTTGAATGGAGAAAAACTGGAGGAAGTAAAGTGTTTTAGATATCTGGGAGTGGATCTGGCAGCGGATGGAACCATGGAAGCGGAAGTGGATCATAGGGTGGGGGAGGGGGCGAAAATCCTGGGAGCCTTGAAGAATGTGTGGAAGTCGAGAACATTATCTCGGAAAGCAAAAATGGGTATGTTTGAAGGAATAGTGGTTCCAACAATGTTGTATGGTTGCGAGGCGTGGGCTATGGATAGAGTTGTGCGCAGGAGGATGGATGTGCTGGAAATGAGATATTTGAGGACAATGTGTGGTGTGAGGTGGTTTGATCGAGTAAGTAACGTAAGGGTAAGAGAGATGTGTGGAAATAAAAAGAACGTGGTTGAGAGAGCAGAAGAGGGTGTTTTGAAATGGTTTGGGCACATGGAGAGAATGAGTGAGGAAAGATTGACCAAGAGGATATATGTGTCGGAGGTGGAGGGAACGAGAAGTGGGAGACCAAATTGGAGGTGGAAAGATGGAGTGAAAAAGATTTTATGTGATCGGGGCCTGAACATGCAGGAGGGTGAAAGGAGGGCAAGGAATAGAGTGAATTGGATCGATGTGGTATACTGGGGTTGACGTGCTGTCAGTGGATTGAATCAGGGCATGTGAAGCGTCTGGGGTAAACCATGGAAAGCTGTGTAGGTATGTATATTTGCGTATGTGGACGTATGTATATACATGTGTATGGGGGTGGGTTGGGCCATTTCTTTCGTCTGTTTCCTTGCGCTACCTCGCAAACGCGGGAGACAGCGACAAAGAAAAAAAAGAAAAAAAAAAAAAAATATATATATATATATATATATATATATGTATGTATATATATATATATATATATATATATATATATATATATATATATATATATATATATAAAGTGCGAAAGACAAGAGAACAAATGGGAACATCGGTGAAGGGGGTTAATGGGGAGGTAATAATAAGTAGTGGTGAAGTGAGGAGATGGAATGAGTATTTTGAAGGTTTGTTGAATGTCTTTGATGATAGTGTGGCAGATATAGGGTGTTTTGGTTGAGGTGGTGTGCGAAGTGAGAGGATCAGGGAGAATGGTTTGGTAGACAGAGAAGAGGTAGTGAAAGCTTTGCGGAAGATGAAAGCCGGCCAGCAGCGGGTTTGGATGGTATCGCAGTGGAATCTATTACAAAAGGGGGTGACTGTGTTGTTGACTGGTTGGTAAGGATATTCAGTATGTATGGTTCATGGTTAAGTGCCTGAGAATTGGCGGAATTCATGCATAGTGCCATTGCACAAAGGCAAAGGGGATAAAGGTAAGTGTTAAAATTACAGAGGTATAAGTTTGTTGAGTATTCCTGGGAAATCATATTGGAGGATATTGATTGAGAGGGTGCAGGCATGTACAGAGCATCAGACTGGGGAAGAGCAGTGTGGTTTCAGAAGTAGTAGAGGATGTGTGGATTAGGTGTTTGCTTTGAAGAATGTTTGTGAGAAATACTTTGAAAGACAGGTGGATATGTATGTAGCATATATGGATCTGGAGAAGGCATATGATAGAGTTGATAGAGATGCTCTGTGGAAGGTATTAAGAGTATATGGTGTGGGAGGTAAGTTGCTAGATGCAGTGAAAAGTTTATATCAAGGATGTAAGGCATGTGTACGAGTAGGAAGAGAGGAAAATGACTGGTTCTCAGTGAATGTTGGTTTGCGGCAGAGGTGGGTGATATCTCCATGGCTGTTTAATTTCTTTATGGATGGGGTTGTTATGTAGGTGAATGCAAGAGTTTTGGAGAGAGGGGCAAGTATGCAATCTGTTGTGGATGAGGGGGCTTGGGAAGTGAGTCAGTAGGGTTGAGAGACAAGTTGATTAGAAGGTAAGTTTGAATGGAGAAAAACTGGAAAAAGTGAGGTGTTTTAGATATCTGGGAGTGGATCTGGCAGCGGATGGAACCATGGAAGCGGATGAGTCACAGGGTGGGGAAGGGGGCGAAAGTTCTGGGAGGGTTAGAGGATGTGTGGAAGGCGAGAACGTTATCTGGGAGTGCGAAAATGGGTATGTTTGAAGGAATAGTGGTTCCAACAATGTTATATGGGAGGGAGGCATGGGCTATAGATAGGGTTGTGCGGAGGAGGGTGGCTTTGTTGGAACTGAGATGTTTGAGGACAACATGTGGTGTGAGGTGGTTTGATCGAGTAAGTAATGAAAGGGTAAGTGAGATGTGCGGTAATAAAGAGTGTGGTTGAGAGAGCAGAAGAGGGTGTATTGAAATGGTTTGCTCACATGGAAAGAATAAGTGAGGAAAGATTGACAAAGAGGATATATGTGTCAGAGGTGGAGGGAATGAGGAGAAGTGGAAGACCAAATTGGAGGTGGAAGGATGGAGTGAAAAAGATTTTGAGCGATCGGGGCCTGAACGTACAGGAGGGTGAAAGGCTTGCAAGGAATAGAGAGAATTGAAACGATGTGGTTTACTGGGGTCGACGTGCTGTCAGTGGATTGAACCAGGGCATGTGAGGCGTCTGGAGTAGACCATGGAAAGTTTTGTGCGGCCTGGATGTGGAAAGGCAGCTGTGGTCTCGGTGCATTACACATGACAGCTAGAGACTGAGTGTGAACGAATGTGGCCTTTGTTGTCTTTTCCTAGCACTACCTCGCCTGCGTGGGGGGAGTGGGGGTGCCATTTCATGTGTGGCGACGAGAATGGATGAAGGCAGCAAGTATATGTATTTGTGTATATATGTATATGTCTGAGTATGTATATGTATGTATACTTTGAAATGTATAGGTATGTATATGTGCATGTGTGAGCGTTTATGTATATACATGTGTATGTGGGTGGGTTGGGTCATTCTTTCGTGTGTTTCCTTGCGCTACCTTGCTAACGCGGGAGACAGCGACTAGGTATCATAATAATAAAAGTATATATATATATATATATATATATATATATATATATATATATATATATATATATATATATATATATATATAAACGGCTATTCTTGAATGATACTATGATGGTAGATGGATCTGCTTGTGGTAATTTCGCTTCGCCTTAAATCTAAAAGATTTTGTTCATCAATTATATAACTGATGTAAGCAATGTACATGATTTTAACTACTCAGACTTTGACCACAGATTGTGGACTGGAGCCTGTTACATCCCTGAGTGTTCTAACCTTTCTCTAAATCAAGTAACAACAGCTCCAAAGGTTGGTGCTTCTAATCCAAGATACCAGTTCCATTTTACATAATCACTGATTTGATTAATTAAGCAACCGAATCCCACCCAAAAATACACAGTAGTGACCGGTGACGCATATACAGTGATAACAATCACAGCCGTAACTCACTATAACCGCAACGTCCTGCTGGGAGGCACCTTCCCACGCCCTTACCCAACGCCTCACTTTTCCACCCTATGCCCCTAACGACCTCCAGTCTGGCTACCGGAACACCTCGGGCTGATCGCTCAGGTGAGTGAGAACGTCTCACTCACGGTATACAAACATACACAGTTCACAGATACTTTACTGCATAGAAAGATCTTTATATACAGTTTGTAAGAATACCTTACATTATACAAACATACTTGTATATAGTTAACAAGGATACTTATATTTAGATAAAGATACTTTACAGTATACAAAGTTACTTGTATACGGTTAACAAAGATACTTAATAGTATTCAAAGATATTCATATACAGATAACAAAGATACTCTACAGCATACAAAGATACTTGTATACTGTTAACAAGGATACTTTACAGCATATAGATATACACAGTTAACAAAATGATTTATAAAAAGATACGTTTATAAGTTAACTAGGATACTTTAGAGTAAATTCTTTTTAGGCGAAGAACAGAGCACTACATCACCATGAACCACCACTGACCTGAGTTCCCTTACAGCTATCCCCTACTTAAGTTCCATTACCATCACCTCCCATCCAAGATCCCTCACCATCCCTCCCTAAGTTCCCTTCCCATCACTTCCTACCCAAGCTTCCAAACCACAACTTCCCATCCAAATTACCTTAACACTACCACTACTAAAGCTCTCTTACGACTACTTCCCATCCAAGTTCCCTTACCACCACCTTTCATCCAAATTCCCTTACCACCACTTTCATCCAAGTTTCTTTAGCACCTTCCCCTACCCAAGTTCCCTTCCACCACTCCCTACTCAATTTCCCTTCCACCACTCCCTATTCATGTTCCCTTAACACCACCTCCCATCTAATTTCCCTCACCACTATCTCCCATCTAAGTTCCCTCACCGCCACCCCCTACCAAAGTTCCCTTACCACCACTCCCTACCCAAGTTCCCTTACCACCAGCCCCTGTCCGAATTGACTTACCAACACTACCTTCCCAAGTTACCCTACCATTACCTTCCATCCACATTCCCTTCCCACCACTCCCTACATAAGTTCCCTTACTACCACCTCCCACACAGGTTTCCTTACCGCCACCACCTACCCAAGTTTCCTTACCACCACATCCCTCCCAAGTTTCCTAACAACCACTCCCTACCCAGGTTCCCTTATCACCAGCTCCCACCTAAGTTCTCTTACCGCTACCTTCCATCAAAGTTCCCTTACCACTACTCCCTACCCAGGTTTCCTTACCACCACCTTCCACTCATATCCCTCACCACCACCCCTCGCCCAAGTGCCCATACTACCACCTCCGACCCAAGTTGTTGTTCAAGGAGGATGGCTCTACTCGCTATATCAAAGGCAGATTTGAGGTAGCTAAAGGCTGTACATACATTTTCTTGTAGAGAGGCAAAATACTCAGCAAAGTAATGATATGTACTCCTACATGTCAGGAAGCCAAAGAGATGAGGGGATAAGTGAGGCGAGATGATATGCATAAGGCTATTTCCTAATAATCATGGCAATCCCACTTTATAGTTCTTTCCACTGAATAATGAAATCAATATAATATCTATTACGGCAGATGACAAGAAATGTCGCTGACAATCAGTGCATTACAGTATCATGAAAACAAGGTTACAACGTAAGGCCATCCCAGTAGGAATTTCTCCAAGTGCTGCGTCCTTGTATTGTTTCACACAAAAAAGTGGTAAGATACTTTTTCTTGCGTATGTATAAGATTGTAGCTTAATGCAAGATGAAGATAGCTGTCGAGTACATGGGTAGATTCGTATGAAGGATAGTGGGTAAGACTAATCAGCGATGTAAGAGAGAAGTTTTGGACCATTTTCATCAGTGGTGGTGTCCCCAAGGGCAGAGTGGAGTGAGCTGAGGTCCCCTTTACAGCTGAGTTCCTTAGGTCTGGGATAAGGAAGTTTTGTGCAGTAAAGATGATTGTTAATAATGATGAATCGGCAGAGTTGGTTATCAGGGGAGTCAGATTCACAGATCAGATCATAAGGGATGCTATTATGGACATAGGTGACAAGGCCATTTCACCAAATGTTCTTGTAACAAATATGTTCTGTTTTATCTTAAGTATAGGGATAGCGTGCTAGAGGAAATGGTTCATGATGGCCGATTATGTTGAGTTATGCTAGGCATAGAAAGTTATCTGTTAAGTCTTTCCTTAAGAATACTTTCCTTCCAATAGAGCTTATACTCTAGCTCAGGGGCCGTACTGTTCAATGTCCCTAGTATAGTTGTTCAAAAACTTTCATCTCATCATTCACATTATCAAGACCATGGCAGAAATGGGAATTATTTGCCCTATCAACTAACTTTCTTATCCTTTAAGAATGTCTCAGGGCAGATCGGGCGATCCCTTGCCACCTCAAGTAGACCAGGGAGTCCTTGGCCACCTTAGGGCTGGCCGGATGGGCCTTGGCCACCAGCATGACGGTACAGACTTCATGGACACCGCAGAAGCCGTCAGTTCGTCCAGTGTCAAATTTTCCCACGTGCATAGCGAGGAAACCATCATCCTAGGCAGGACTTTATGGTCACTTATCAGCGCTTGTGGACCACAGGATCTTGGCGGACAACTCTCCTACCGCAGCGGCAGTAAACTCAAGCGGCAACCACAGGTACCCCACTACCGCAGCAGCCATGTTTCCCGCACTCCATCCTCCTTTTAGGCTGCCAGCCAGCTTGTTCTACATTGTAGTCCACTGTACTTACCCTTGTCTAGACTCCGTATAGTTATGCCTATGGACTATAATCCTGTTCCACTTAAGAAGAGATTAATTGCATCATTACGATATATCTACCGTCCCAAGGACCTTCATTAACCTTAGATAACCGAAGCCAATCGTTGACTTATCCATGACGGAGGAGTGACAGTAATATGAGGCACAATTTGTCGGTGTGTGTCATCCATACCTGGGAATGTAGGCTTGGAAGTCTTCTGGCATTTAGCTTTTTGTAAAACAGGAAATCTTCGAGGGATGGGGGAAGAAAAAAAAAAGTGTCAGAGACTTCCAGAATATTGAATTTATTTAGGAAAATATGGGATTCTCTATTCAGTTCAAAACGTAAGACTTAAATTCAAATATTCATAGTGTAAGCTTAGAATAAAATTCCAAGATATATGGCGAAAACATGTGGTCAGGACATTGTATTTCTAACTTGGCTCTCCATGTTGATGTAGAGGCTGAGGTATATGGCCAGAATAATGACTCTCCCTGTGGGTGTAGAGGCTAGGGTAAATGGCTAGAATATTGGCTCTCCCTGTGGGTTTATAGGTTGGGGTATATGGCCAGAATATTGGCTGTCTCTGTGGGTGTAGAGTTTGGGGTATACGGCCAGACTACTGAATCTCCCTGTAGGTGGATAGGCTGGAATATATGGTCAGAATCTTGACTCTCCCTCTGGGTGAAGAAGCCAGTGTTGTCTCTCCTTGTAGGTATAAAGGCTTGTGTATATAGCCATAATATTGGCTCTCCATATGGGCGTAGAGACTGGGGAATACTGCCAGAATATTGGCTCTCCCTGTGGGTATAGAAGCTCAGGAATATGGCCACAATATTCACTCAGTACGTGGGCGTAGAGGCTGGTGTATGTGTAGAGAATACTAGCAAAATGGGAAGTGTTAACAGGTAGCGATGAAGTGAGGAGATGGAGTGAATATTTTGAAGGACAGTTGAATGTGTTTGAAGTCAGACTGGCAGATGTAGAGTGTTTGAGTCGAGATGGTATCCAAAGTGAGGGAGTCATGAAGAGTGGTTTGGTGAAGAAAGAAGAGGTGGTGAAAGCCTGGCACACGATGAAATGTGGCAAGTGGAGGGTATTGCTGTTGAATTTCTTGATAATTGAGGCGACTGTATTATTGACTATTTAGTTAGGATTTTTTTATATATCTAAGGATCATAGTGAAGTGCCTCAGGATTGTCGGAATGTATGAATAGTGCCACTGTATAGAGGCAAAGGGGACAAAAGTCAGTCTTGAGAGTACATGGTAAGTTGCATGGGAGAGTAGTGATTGAGAGGATGAAGACATGCAGAGAGCATCAGACTGGATAGAAACAATATAGTTTCAGAGGTGGTAGGTAGATGTGTGCATTAGGTGCTCGATTTAAAGAACGTGTGCGAGAAATACAGAAACAGAAAGATTTGTATGTGGCATTTATGGATCCGGAGAAAGCATATGAGAGGGTTGATAGAAATGACATGTGGAAGACCTTAAGAATATATATTGTGTGTGAGGAAGGCTGCAAAAAGCAATGAGAAGGTTTAATGAAGGGTGTAAACCATGTATAACAGTTGGAAGAAGGGAAAGAGAGGTTTTAAGAGAAGGTTGGTCTGTGGCAAGGGTGTGATGGCTGTTTAATTTGTTTATGGATGGAATGGTGAGGGAGATAAAATGCAAGAGTTTTGCAGAAAGGGGCAAATATGTATTCTTTAGGGAATGACAGGGCTTGGGATATAAGTCACTTTTGTTTGCTGATGACTGGTGGCAGATTTGAGTGAGATACTATAGAATTTGATGACTGAGATTGGATGAGTGTGTGAAGGAAGTTGAAGGTGAATATGAATAAAAGCAAGTTTATTAGGTTTAGTAGGTTAGAGGGACAGGTTAGCTGGGTTGTGAGTTTGAAAGGTGAAAATTTGGGGATGAGGATCAATTATCAAAAATGTACACCTAGTTTAATTAGTCATGTAATAAGCAATGTGTGGCGAGGTGGCGATGAGAATGAATAAAGGCAGACAGTGTGAATTGTGTGCATGGGTATATAGGTATGTGTCTGTGTGTATATATATGTGTACATTGAGATGTATAGGTATGTATATTTGCGTGTGTGGACGTGTATGTATATACATGTGTAAGGGGGTGGGTTGGGCCATTTCTTTCGTTTGTTTCCTTGCGCTACCTCGCAAACGCGGGAGACAGCGACAAAGCAAAATAAATAAAAAAAATATAATAAGCAAATAAATATTAAGGTAATTAACCCAATTATTAGTATGGATTATGTTAGGAAATGGAATTTTTCAATCGAAATTCAGATTCAGCATAAGGAATAACGTCTATAATGATACTTTCATGCAAACCCAAAAAAGTTGAACATTTTCCCTAAATACACCATAATGTCAAAGTACATAAATGTTTTCAAGATTTTTTTAATATCTTGGATAAGAATATGTAGTCAAAAAGATACAATTCGGTTGATTAGTCAAGTAATTAGCTGATGAATATTAAGGTAATTAACTCATTTGTTGCTATCGAAAATTATGGAAAATGGAATTTTTTCTTTCGAAATTCTTATTCAGCAAAAGGAATTTCATCTATAATGAGTTTTTCATGCAAATTTGAAGAAGTTGAAAATTTCAACAAAATCCCATAAAAATATTTATCTGTTTATTATACTTTGTCGCTGTCTCCCGCGTTAGCGAGGTAGCACAAGGAAACAGACGAAAGAATGGCCCAACCCACCCACATACACATGTACATACACACACGTCCACACACGCAAATATACATACCTATACATCTCAACGTATACATATATATACACACACAGACATATACATATATACGCATGTACACAATTCATACTGTCCGCCTTTACTCACTAACATCGCCACCCCGCCACACATGAAACAACATTCCCTTCCCCCCGCATGTGCGTGAGGTAGCGCTAGGAAAAGACAACAAAGGCCACATTCGTTCACACTCAGTCTCTAGCTGTCATGTAATAATGCACCGAAACCACAGCTCCCTTTCCACATCCAGTCCCCACAGAACTTTCCATGGTTTACCCCAGACGCTTCACACGCCCTGGTTCAATCCATTGACAGCACGTCGACCCCGGTATACCACATCGTTCCAATTCACTCTATTCCTTGCACGCCTTTCACCCTCCTGCATGTTCAAGCCCGGATCAATCAAAATCTTTTTCACTCCATCTTTCCTCCTCCAGTTTGGTAGCCCACTTCTCCTTGTTCCCTCCACCTCTGACACATATATCCTCTTGGTCAATCTTTCCTCACTCATTCTCTCCATGTGACCAAACCGTTTCAGAACACCCTCTTTTGCTCTCTCAATCACACTCTTTTTATTACCACACATCTCTCTTACCCTATAATTACTTACTCGATCAAACCACCTCACACCACATATTGTCCTCAGCTCATTTCCGGCACATCCACCCTCCTCCGCACAACTCTATCTATAGCCCACGCCTCGCAACCATATAACATTGTTGGAATCACTATTCCTTCAAACATACCCATTTTTGCTTTCCGAGATAATGTTCTCAACTTCCACACATTCTTCAACGCTCCCAGAACTTTCACTCCCTCCCCCACCCTATGATTCACTTCCGCTTCCATGATTCCATCCGCTGCCAAATCCACTCCCAGATATCTAAAACACTTCACTTCCTCCAGTTTTTATCCATTCAAACTTACCTCCCAGTTGACTTGTCCCTCAACACTACTGTACCTAATAACCTTGCTCTTATTCACATTTACTCTCAGCTTTCTTCTTTCACACACTTTACCAAACTCAGTCACCAGCTTCTGCAGTTTCTCACATGAATCAGCCACCAGTGCTGTATCATCAGTGAACAACAACTGACTCACTTTCCAAGCTCTCTCATTCACAAACAGACTGCATACTTGCCCCTCTTTCCAAAACTCTTCCATTCACCTCCGTAACAACTCCATCCATAAACAAATTAAACAACCATAGAGACATCACACACCCCTGCCGCAAACCAACATTCACTGAGAACCAATCACTTTCCTCTCTTTCTACACGTACACATGCCTTACATCCTCGATAAGAATATCAAGCAGAATACCTGATTATTTCAATTTTTTTTTGAACATCTTGGATTTTGTTCAAAATCTCCCCAAAGATACTATTAAACATATTGAATGAGAATCTGTTGTCATATACTTGCATTTAGGTTAATTAGTCAAGTAATTAGGAAAGAATTTTAACATAATTAATCTGTGTTAATATGCTAAATATTAGAAAAAAAATCACTCGAAATTCTTATTCAACATAAGGAATATCATCTATAATGAGATTTCCATGCAAATCTGTGGAAGTTGAAAATTTCACCAAAATGTCAAAAACAAAATGCCTGACTCAAGATTTTTTGAACATCTTGGATTTTGTTCAAAATTAATCCTTTGGTAATGTTGAGCATGCTGAATGAGAATCTCTTGTCATATACTTATATTTAGGTTAATTAGTCCAGTAATTTGCTAATAAATATTTAGATAATTAACATGTAATATGCTGAATATTAGAAAAAGGAATTTTTTCCACACAAAATCCTTACTCAGCACAAGGAATAACATCATTAGTGAGATTGTCATGCAGATCTGAAGTTGAAAATTTTACCTAAATCCAAAAAAAAAATTCAAGAATAATTCCATTGTTTTTTTCATAATTTTTGAACACCTCAGGTTTTGTTCCGAATCTCACATTAGGTACTATTAGGCATGCTGAAGGAGAATCTGTTGTCAAAAATGTATAGCTAGGTTGATTAGTCAAGTAATTATGTAAAGAATATGAAGGTTTATTCATTTATTATTTCTATTATACTTGATTGCCGTTTCCTTTGTCAGCGAGGTAGCACCAGGAAACAGACCAAGAAAGCCCTATCCACTCATATACAGGCATATATACATACACGCCCATACACATATACATATCAACATTTACGCATATGCATATACATATTAACATATACACATATACATATATACACATACACAGCCATATATTTATAAACACAAGTACATATTCATACTCGCTTGCCTTCATCCATTTCCTGCACCACCCCACCCAACAGGAAACAGTATTGCCATCCCCTGTGTTAGCGAGGTAGCGCCAGGAAAACAGACAAAAAAGACCACATTCATTCGCACTCAGTCTCTGGCTGTCATATGTAATGCACCAAAACTACAACTCCCTATCCACATCCAGGCCCCAAAGACCTTTCCATGGTTTACCATGAACATTTCACATGCCCTGACTCAGTCTATTGACAGCAAGTCAACCCTGGCATATGAAATCGTTCTAATTCACTCTATTCCTTGCACATCTCGCACCCTACCACAGGTTCAGGCCCCGATTGTTCAAAGTCTTTTTCACTCCATCCTTCCACCTCCAAATTGGTCTCCCGCTTCTTCTTGTTCCTTCCACCTCTGACTCATATATCCTCTTCGTCAACCTTTCCTCACTCATTTTCTCCATTTGTCCAAACCATTTCAACACACCCTCTTCTGCTCTCTCAATCACACTTTTTACTACCACACATCTCCCTTACCCTTTCATTACTTAATCAAACCACCTCACACCACATATTGTCCTCAAATATTTCATTTCCAACACATCCACCCTCCTCCACATAACCCTATCTATAGCCCATGCCTCACAGCCATATAATATTGCTGGAACTACTATTTCTTCAAACATATACCAATTTTTGCTCTCTGAGATAACATTCTCTCTTTCCACACATTCTTCATCGCTCCCAGAACCTTTGCTCCCTCATCCACCCTATCGACTCGCTTTCGCTTCCATGCTTTCATTCACTGCTAAGTCCACTCCAAGATATCTAAAAGACTTCACTTCCTCCAAATTTTCTGCATTCAAACTCACATCCCAACTAACTTGTCCCTCAACCCTACTGAATCTAATACCCTTGCTCTTATTCACATTTACTCTCTTCTTTCTCCTTTCACACACTTTTCCAGACTCAGTCACTGACTTCTGCAGTTTCTCACTATAATCAGCCACCAGTGCTTTATCATCGGCGAACAACTGACTCGCTTCCCAGGTCCTCTCATCCACAACAGCCTGCATACTTGCCCCTCTCTCCAAAACTCTTGCATTTACCTCCCTAACAACCCCATTCATAAACAGATTAAACAACCATGGGGGCAGCACACTATCCTGCCACAGACCGACCTTCACTGGGAACAAATCACTCTCCTTTCTTCCTACTCGTGCACATGCCTTACACCCTTGAGAAAAAAAGCTTCTCTGCTTCTAGCAGCTTACTTCAAACACTAAATAATCTTGAGACCTTCCACAAAGCATCTTTATCAACCCTATCACATGCCTTCTCCAGATCCATAAATGCCACATACAAATCCATCAGTTTTTCTAAGTATTTCTCACACACATTCTTCACAGCAAACAACTGATCCACACACCCTCTACCACTTCTGAAACCACACTGTTCCTCCCCAATCTGAAGCTCTGTACCTGCCTTCACCCTCTCAGTTAATACCCTCCCATACAATTTCTCAGGAATACTCAACAAACTTATACCTCTGTAGTTTGAACACTCACCTTTATCCCTTTTCCCTTTGTACAATAGCACTATACATGCATCCTGCCAATCCTCAGGCACTTCACCATGATCCATGCATACAGTGAATATCCTTACCAACCAATCAAAAACCCAGTCACCCCTTTCTTAATAAATTCAACTGCAATACCATGCTAACCCACCGACTTGCCGGATTTCATCTTCCACAAGCTTTCACCACCTTTTTTCTCTTCATCAAACCACTCTCCCTGACTCTCTCACTTCGCACACCACCCCAACTAAAGCACCCTACATCTGCCACTCTGTCATCAAACATATTCAACAAACCTTCAAAATAATCATTCTATCTCCTCAATTTATCACTACCTGTTATCACTTCCCCCCTTCACCATTGTTCCCATTTGTTCTCTTGTCTTTTGCACATTATTTATCTCTTTCGAAAACATCTTTTTATTCTCCCCAAAGTTTAATGATACTCTCCCACCCGAACTCTCAATTCTTGTGCCTTCCTCTTGACCTCCTGTCGCTTTCTCTTATACATCTCCTGGTCATCTGCACTCCTTCCTTGCAATTATCGTCCAAACGCCTCTTTTTTCTCTTTCACTAACACCTTTACCTCTTCATCCCACCTCTCACTACCTTTTCTAATATGAGCTGAGGCTATGCATTCATTCCCACATAAAAACAATCATTTTACCCGAATAAACATATTATTCATAATCTTTACTTTTCTTGAAAATAAACAGCTACTTAAACAATTAGAATATGACATTAACCAGTCTAAAGTATGAGGCGCAACATTTCTTTCATCAAGAGACATTTGCAACTTACCGGAAAATTTCGAACGTTACTATAATATTGAGGAACATACTTTCTCGTTGGGGAAGTTCTGTTAGTTTCAGTAAATTATCTTGACATGATCTAAGATATAGATTTATGTTGTTTATGAAGCTGTGTGAGCGAACTACAGTAACAAATTAATGGAGAGGTGCTCCAAGTTTATATCAATTCCTCACTTATTATCTCCTCACATCACGGCACAATTCTCTGATGTATGCCTTATACATGAAAAACACTAACAAACTGGTATCTGTTTAAAAAAATGATATCTTTGAATAAGTTTCAATGTGTGTTCAATGGATACATAAATAACGGATTTTCCACTAATCAAGATTGGGGTGTCTAAATGTGTGTGGATGTAACCAAAATGAGAAAAAAGGAGAAATAGGTAGTATGTTTGAGGAAAGGAACCTGGATGTTTTGGCTCTGAGTGAAACGAAGCTCAAGGCTAAAGAGGAAGGGTGGTTTGGGAATGTCTTGGGAGTAAAGTCAGGGGTTAGTGAGAGGACAAGAGCAAGGGAAGGAGTAGCACTACTCCTGAAACAGGAGTGGTGGGAATATGTGATAGAGTGTAAGAAAGTAAACTCTAGATTGATATGGGTAAAACTGAAAGTGGATGGAAAGAGATGGGTGATTACTGGTGCATATGCACCTGGGTATGAGAAGAAAGATGATGAGAGGCAAGTGTTTTGGAAGCAGCTGAGTGAGTGTGTTAGTAGTTTTGATGCACGAGACCAGGTTATAGTGATGGGTGATTTGAATGCAAAGGTTAGTAATGTGGCAGGTGATCGAGTGTTGGTATTATTGCCTCAGATAGGAAATCCTCTGAGAACAAGGTTTTATGGTCTCTGGGTTACTGAGAAAAGTGGATGATTTGAACTAAATTGTGAATACTCCAGAAAGATGCAAGCCAAGCCAATTGTGTCACATAAACATAATAAAACCTTATCATGATAGAAATTCTGCAAATGATGATGTGCATGTGTTATGTCTGATGATGCAGAGGATGTGGATGGAAGTGAGAATGTAAAGTTGGAGATATTTATTTATTTATTTATTTTACTTTGTCGCTGTCTCCCGCGTTAACGAGGTAGCGCAAGTAAACAGACGAAAGAATGGCCCAACCCACCCACATACACATGTATATACACACACGTCCACACACACAAATATACATACCTTTACATCTCAACATACACATATATATACACACAGACATATACATATACACACATGTACATAATTCATACTGTCTGCCTTTATTCATTCCCATCGCCACCCCGCCACACATGAAATAGCAACCCCCTCCCCCCTCATTTGCACGAAGTAGCGCTAGGAAAAGACAACAAAGGCCACACTTGTTCACACTCAGTCTCTAGCTGTCATGTAATAATGCACCGAAACCACAGCTCCCTTTCCACATCCAGGGCCCACAGAGCTTTCCATGGTTTACCTCAGACGCTTCACATGCCCTGGTTCAATCCATTAACAGCACATCGACCCCAGTATACCACTTCGTTCCAATTCACTCTATTCCTTGCATGCCTTTCACCCGCCTGCATGTTCAGGCCCCGATCACTCAAAATCTTTTTCACTCCATTTTTCCACCTTGTCTCCCACTTCTCATTCCCTCCACCTCTGACACATATATCCTCTTGGTCAATCTTTCCTCACTCATTCTCTCTATGTGACCAAACCATTTCAAAACACCCTCTTCTGCTCTCTCAACCACACTCTTTTTATTACCAACCATCTCTCTTACCCTATAATTACTTACTCGTTCAAACCACCTCAGACCACATATTGTCCTCAAACATTTCATTTCCAGCACATCCACCTCCTCCGCACAACTCTATCCATAGCCCATGCCTCGCAACCATATAACATTGTTGGAACCACTATTCCTTCAAACATACCCATTTTTGCTTTCCGAGATAATGTTTTCGACTTACTCACATTCTTCAATGCTCACAGAACTTTCACCCCCTCCCCCACCCTATGATTCACTTCCGCTTCCATAGTTCCATCCGCTGCCAAATCCACTCCCAGATACCTAAAACACTTCACTTCCTCCAGTTTTTCTCCATTTAAACTTACCTCCAAATTGACTTGTCTCTCAACCCTACTGTACCTAATAACTTTGCTCTTATTCACATTTACTCTACTCTCAGCTTTCTTCTTTCACACACTTTACCAAACTCAGTCACCAGCTTCTGCAGTTTCTCACACGAATCAGCCACCAGCGCTGTATCATCAGCGAACAACAACTGACTCACTTCCCAAGCTTCTCATCCACAACAGACTGCATACATTCACCTCCCTAACAACCCCATCCATAAACAAATTAAACAACCATGGAGACATCACACACCCCTGCTGCAAACCTACATTCACTGAGAACCAATCACTTTCCTCTCTTCCTACACGTACACATGCCTTACATCCTTAATAAAAACTTTTCAATGCTTCTAACAACTTGCCTCCCACACCATATATTCTTAATACCTTCCACAGAGCATCTCTATCAACTCTATCATATGCCTTCTCCAGATCCATAAATGCTACATACAAATCCATTTGCTTTTCTAAGTATTTCTCACATACATTCACCTCACCTTCACCCTCTCAATCAATACCCTCCCATATAATTTCCCAGGAATACTCAACAAACGTATACCTCTGTAATTTGAGCACTCACTTTTATGCCCTTTTCCTTTGTATAATGGCACTATGCAAGCATTCCGCCAATCCTCAGGCACCTCACCACGAGTCATACAAACATTAAATAACCTTACCAACCAGTCATTAACAATACAGTCACCCCCTTTTTAATAAATTCCACTGCAATACTATCCAAACCCGCTGCCTTGCTGGCTTTCATCTTCCACAAAGCTTTTACTACCTCTTCTCTCTTTACCAAATCATTTTCCCTAACCCTCTCATTTTGCACACCACCTCGACCAAAACACCCTATATCTGCCACTCTATCATCAAACACATTCAACAAACCTTCAAAATACTCACTCCATCTCCTTCTCACATCACCACTACTTGTTATCACCTCCCCATTTGCCCCCTTCACTGAAGTTGCCATTTGTTCCCTTGTCTTACGCACTTTATTTACCTCCTTCCAAAACATCTTTTTATTCCCCCTAAAATTTAATGATACTCTCTCACCCCAACTGTCAAATTGCCCTCTTTTTCACCTCTTGCACCTTTCTCTTGACCTCCTGCCTCTTTCTTTTATACATCTCCCAGTCATTTGCATTATTTCCCTGCAAAAATTGTCCAAATGCCTCTCTCTTCTCCTTCACTAATAATCTTACTTCTTCATCCCATCACTCACTACCCTTTCTAATCTGCCTACCTCCCATGCTTCTCATGCCACAAGCATCTGCGCCAGCCATCACCGCTTCCCGAAATACATCCCATTCCTCCCCCACTCCCCTTACATCATTTGTTCTCACCTTTTCCCATTCTGTACTCAATGTCTCCTGGTACTTCCTCACACAAGTCTCCTTCCCAAGCTCATTTACTCTCACCTCTTTTCACCCGAGCATTCTCTCCTCTTTTCTGAAAACCTCTACAAATCATCATCTTCACCTCCACAACATAATGATCTGCAATATTACTCATACCAAAAAAAACTACTGTTGTAGCAATGGTTCTATCCTGCCTATTAACTTTTTCTCAATCTTTAACTTCGTTAAGTTTCTTCTTCCATGCCTGGTTGACCAGTGCTTACCTATCTAATATTGTATCTATCTATCTACATCTCTGACACCTGTTCCAACTGGAACTCCCTTAAGGGGGTGGAGGCCATGGCAAGTCTCCATAACTAGTGAACTCCAGTGCTGCTTCTTAACCTTTAGTGCCTCACCCTTAAAAGGCAACTGGCAGAAGGCAAATCTAGGACAGTGTTTGGAGAGGCTCCTACCTAATGTTCCTATTGACTACATCTACCTAATGCTCCTCCCTAAAGCTCCAGCTAAAATGTTCCTACCTACTGCTCCTACCATTTTGCCAAACTGCAGGGCTAGCACATAGAGCTCATTGCAGGAAAATCTAGAGTTGCAAAGAATGAGCTGTGCAAGTTAAGTTTTGTTGTGTTATGTAAGACAAGGAAAGATATATGTTTGTGGACAGAGTGCCAGTAGTCCATGTGTGGGTGAGGCAGAAAGAAAAGAAAGTTAACTGGGTCAGAGGAGTGCAACTTGACAACCACTGAAGTCCTCCTGATTCACTACACAGCTGTCACTAACCTTCCCTGACATATCTAATCATGATATAAATTCTCCTGATCCAATCTAACAGAGCACCATTCATTTAAACTTTTCCCAATGTTCTCTTTCCTCTACCTTTTTTCAACTGAGACAGCACAGGCAACTGAGAGTGCTAATCAGAGCCATCTTGTTTACACTTCTTTTTTCTTTTCTTTCAAACTATTTGCCATTTCCCTTATTAGCAAGGTAGCATTAAGAACAGAGGACTGGGCCTCTGAGGGAATATCCTCACCTGGCCCCCTTCTCTATTCCTTCTTTTGGAAAATTAAAAAAAACAAGAGGGGAGGATTTCCAGCCCCCCCACTCCCTCCTCTTTTAGTCGCCTTCTACGACACGCAGGGAATATGTGGGAAGTATTCTTTCTCCCCTATCCCCTATTCTATTCATGTCTTTTTAAGGTATGACCTTGCTGAGGACTTCTGTCCAGAAATGGACCCTTCAAGATAAATTTCTATATATCTCTGTTGCCTGATTCCCCAAGGGATGTCCCGACGTGGACAGACCGCAGAAAAAGTCAACAATTTCCTCTATACAACCACACGTTTCTAGTACGCTTTATTTTCCCTCACACTTTCCTATGTCCTCTCCCAATATATTCCCTCGCTTTCCTTTCCAAGGATGCTGGCTACGTTCCCCTCATTCTATGTCCTATATCACTCCTATATATTCTTTTTACCAACCTGTTATCAAGTTATCAAGGTATTTCTCTCAAAAACAATGTATCACTGCATCCAGTGATACCTTTTCCAACATCCTACATCTCTAATACATTTAAACATAACATATACTTACTCTGTTCTACCTGCTAACAGTCTGAGCACAGCTAAAATTCCTTATTTCAACAGTCTAAATTCCTAAACTATCTGCACTATTCCATGCCTATGTTTCACATCCATAAGTTGGGATTGGCAGAATTATGTTGTTCCTCACTTTTTTTTTTAACTCAAGGTAACTCTCTTCCCTTTCATTATTTTCTCAAAGGATCTAGTCACCTTCCTCCCTTGGAAAGCTTTCTCCTTCAGTTCTTTCAGTCAGCCATTTGCATAATACTGAACCCAAATACCTAAATTCTATGACCTCTTCCTACAGTTCACATCACATCACAACTATGAACTTCACTCAGTGTAACTATTTTGTATAACATTACAATGTTTATCACTTTACTCACCCTCCTTTCAGAACCCATCATTTTACCCTTTTCATTTTTGTATTATACTTAACCACTGTTTCCCGCATCAGTGAGGTAGCGCAAGGAAACAGACGAAGAATGGCCCAACCACCCATATAGACCTATATATACATAAATGCCCATACACTCACATATACATACATATACACTTCATTGTATACATACACAGACACAGACATATATACACATGTACATATTCATACTTGCTGCCTTCATCCATTCCCGTCGCCAACCTGCCACACATGAAATAGCATTCCCCCTTACCCTTACCAGTACCTAAACTTTAAATTCTTTCTGTTACACATTGTGTAAACTCACTCACTACCTTCTGTAACTCGCTTCAATCTCCACTGGAATTACCAAATCATTGGCAAAATAAGCTGTCTGTTTACACTATACACATGTATACCCCAGCCTAAGTTTGGTACCCATTTTACTGACCAGCCCACAATGGAAGATGAACGGCTTCTGTTGACTGTAGACTGACTATCACAACCTGGATTCAAACCTATGTGGATTCAGCCATTTAAATACAATCATTCATTTTACTGTGCTCTATTTCAAGTTTGAAGGCAGTAATGAATCACAGATATTTCTGCTTTTCTGTGGTGTTTGCTTCATAATGGTATCCAACCACAGCATTTCAACTTACGTAAATATTACTCTGTTCCCTAGTCTACATCACACCTGATACAGGCATGGACAAGGAAGAATTTTGGATAATTACAATAAATAATTTTCAAAGATTTAGTATGTAATTATCTACACATTTTACATAAACATAGCATCCAAAAGCTGGAAAACCATATCAGAAAGATCAGTAATGTATCTATAATTCAAAAACTCTGAAATACAATTGCTTTTCAACTCTGAAATATGAATGCAGTTTAATCCAAAGTAATTCAGAGTGACAATTGGGTCTCAGACATACCACTAATTTGGGAACAACTAGTCTACATATCAACCTTGGCATCAAAAAGAATTTACTGTATTTTAAGGAATTTACAAAAATACAAAAAGTTTTGGGAAGACTTTACCATGATTAAACAAGAATTGATCAAGAAAAATATATTCATTTTTAATTTTGCTTTGTCGATGTCTCCCGCATTAGCGAGGTAGCGCAAGGAAACAGACGAAAGAATGGCTCAACCCACCCACATACACATGTATACACATACACGTCCACACACGCAAATATACCTCGCCCCACATGAAATAACAACCCACTCCCCCCTCATGTGTGCGAGGTAGCGCTAGGAAAAGACAACAAAGGCCCCATTCGTTCATACTCAGTCTCTAGCTGTCATGTAATAATGCATCGAAACCACAGCTCCCTTTCCACATCCAGGCCCCACAGAACTTTCCATGGTTTACCCCAGACGCTTCACATGCCCTGGTTCAATCCACTGACAGCACATCGACCCCAGTACACCACATCATTCCAATTCACTCCATTCCTTGCACACCTTTCACCCTCCTGCATGTTCAGGCCCCGATCACTTAAAATCTTTTTCACTCCATCTTTCCACCTCCAATTTGGTCCCCCACTTCTCCTCATTCCCTCCACCTCTTACACATATATCCTCTTTGTCAATCTTTTCTCACTCATTCTCTCCATGTGACCAAACCATTTGAAAACACCCTCTTCTGCTCTCTCAACCACACTCTTTTTATTACCACACATCTCACTTACCCTATTATTACTTACTCGATCAAACCACCTCACACCACATACTGTCTTCAAACATCTCATTTCCAGCACATCCACCCTCCTGCGCACAACTCTATCCATAGCCCACGCCTCACAACCGTACAACAGTGTTGGAACCACTATTCCTTCAAACGTACCCATTTTTGCTTTCCGAGATAATGTTCTCGACTTCCACACATTCTTCAAGGCTCCCAGAATTTTCGCCCCCTCCCCCACCCTATGATTCACTTCTGCTTCCATGGTCCCATCCGCTGCCAAATCCACTCCCAGATATCTAAAACACTTCACTTCCTCCAGTTTTTCTCCATTCAAACTTACCTCCCAATTGACTTGACCCTCAACCCTAATGTACCTAATAACCTTGCTCTTATTCACATTTACTCTCAACTTTCTTCTTTCACACACTTTACCAAACTGTCACCAGCTTTTGCAGTTTCACACATGAATCAGCCACCAGCACTGTATCATCAGCGAACAACAACTGACTCACTTCCCAAGCTCTCTCATCCACAACAGACTGCATACTTGCCCCTCTTTCCAAAACTCTTGCATTCACCTCCCTAACAACCCCATCCATAAACAAATTAAACAACCATGGAGACATCACACACCCCTGCCGCAAACCTACATTCACTGAGAACCAATCACTTTCCTCTCTTCCTACACATACACATGCCTTACATCCTCGATAAAAACTTTTCACTGCTTCTAACAACTTGCCTCCCACACCATATATTCTTAATACCTTCCACAAAGCATCTTTATCAACTCTATCATATGCCTTCTCCAGATCCATAAATGCTACATACAAATCCATTTGCTTTTCTAAGTATTTCTCACATACATTCTTCAAAGCAAACACCTGATCCACACATCCTCTACCACTTCTGAAACCACACTGCTCTTCCCCAATCTGATGCTCTGTACATGCCTTCACCCTCTCAATCAATACCCTCCCATATAATTTCCCAGGCATACTCAACAGACTTATACCTCTGTAATTTGAGCACTCACCTTTGTCCCCTTTGCCTTTGTACAATGGCACTATGCATGCATTCCACCAATCCTCAGGCACCTCACCATGAATCATACATACTTTAAATAACCTTACCAACCAATCAACAATACAGTCACCCCATTTTTTAATAAATTTCACTGCAATACCATCCAAACCCGCTGCTTTGCCGCCTTTCATCTTCCGCAAAGCTTTTACTACCTCTTCTTTGTTTACCAAATCATTTTCCCTAACCCTCTCACTTTGCACACCTCCTTGACCAAAACACCCTATATCTGCCACTCTATCATCAAACACATTCAACAAACCTTCAAAATACTCACTCCATATCCTCACATCACCACTATTTGTCATCACCTCCCCATTAGCCCCCTTCACTGAAGTTCCCATTTGTTCCCTTGTCTTATATTTATTATTTATTATACTTTGTCGCTGTCTCCCGCGTTTGCGAGGTAGCGCAAGGAAACAGACGAAAGAAATGGCCCAACGCCCCCCCATACACATGTATATACATACGTCCACACACGCAAATATACATACCTACACAGCTTTCCATGGTTTACCCCAGACGCTTCACATGCCTTGATTCAATCCACTGACAGCACGTCAACCCCGGTATACCACATCGCTCCAATTCACTCTATTCCTTGCCCTCCTTTCACCCTCCTGCATGTTCAGGCCCCGATCACACAAAATCTTTTTCACTCCATCTTTCCACCTCCAATTTGGTCTCCCTCTTCTCCTCGTTCCCTCCACCTCCGACACATATATCCTCTTGGTCAATCTTTCCTCACTCATTCTCTCCATGTGCCCAAACCACTTCAAAACACCCTCTTCTGCTCTCTCAACCACGCTCTTTTTATTTCCACACATCTCTCTTACCCTTACGTTACTCACTCGATCAAACCACCTCACACCACACATTGTCCTCAAACATCTCATTTCCAGCACATCCGTCCTCCTGCGCACAACTCTATCCATAGCCCACGCCTCGCAACCATACAACATTGTTGGAACCACTATTCCTTCAAACATACCCACTTTTGCTTTCCGAGATAATGTTCTCGACTTCCACACATTCTTCAAGGCTCCCAGAATTTTCGCCCCCTCCCCCACCCTATGATCCACTTCCGCTTCCATGGTTCCATCCGCTGCCAGATCCACTCCCAGATATCTGAAACACTTCACTTCCTCCAGTTTTTCTCCATTCAAACTCACCTCCCAGTTGACTTGACCCTCAACCCTACTGTACCTAATAACCTTGCTCTTATTCACATTTACTCTTAACTTTCTTCTTTCACACACTTTACCAAACTCAGTCACCAGCTTCTGCAGTTTCTCACATGAATCAGCCACCAGCGCTGTATCATCAGCGAACAACAACTGACTCACTTCCCAAGCTCTCTCATCCCCAACAGACTTCATACTTGCCCCTCTTTCCAAAACTCTTGCATTTACCTCCCTAACAACCCCATCCATAAACAAATTAAACAACCATGGAGACATCACACACCCCTGCCGCAAACCTACATTCACTGAGAACCAATCACTTTCCTCTCTTCCTACACGTACACATGCCTTACATCCTCGATAAAAACTTTTCACTGCTTCTAACAACTTTCCTCCCACACCATATATTCTTAATACCTCCCACAGAGCATCTCTATCAACTCTATCATATGCCTTCTCCAAATCCATAAATGCTACATACAAATCCATTTGCTTTTCTAAGTATTTCTCACATACATTCTTCAAAGCAAACACCTGATCCACACATCCTCTACCACTTCTGAAACCACACTGCTCTTCCCCAATCTGATGCTCTGTACATGCCTTCACCCTCTCAATCAATACCCTCCCATATAATTTACCAGGAATACTCAACAAACTTATACCTCTGTAATTTGAGCACTCACTCTTATCCCCTTTGCCTTTGTACAATGGCACTATGCACACATTCCGCCAATCCTCAGGCACCTCACCATGAGTCATACATACATTAAATAACCTTACCAACCAGTCAACAATAGTCACCCCCTTTTTTAATAAATTTCACTGCAATACCATCCAAACCTGCTGCCTTGCCGGCTTTCATCTTCCGCAAAGCTTTCACTACCTCTTCTCTGTTTACCAAATCATTTTCCCTAACCCTCTCACTTTGCATACCACCTCGACCAAAACACCCTATATCTGCCACTCTATCATCAAACACATTCAACAAACCTTCAAAATACTCACTCCATCTCCTTCTCACATCACCACTACTTGTTATCACCTCCCCATTTGCGCCCTTCACTGAAGTTCCCATTTGCTCCCTTGTCTTACGCACTTTATTTACCTCCTTCCAGAACATCTTTTTATTCTCCCTAAAATTTAATGATACTCTCTCACCCCAACTCTCATTTGCCCTTTTTTTCACCTCTTGCACCTTTCTCTTGACCTCCTGTCTCTTTCTTTTATACATCTCCCACTCAATTGCATTTTTTCCCTGCAAAAATCGTCCAAATGCCTCTCTCTTCTTTTTCACTAATACTCTTACTTCTTCATCCCACCACTCACTACCCTTTCTAATCAACCCACCTCCCACTCTTCTCATGCCACAAGCATCTTTTGCGCAAGCCATCACTGCTTCCCTAAATACATCCCATTCCTCCCCCATTCCCTTTACCTCCTTTGTTCTCACTTTTTTCCATTCTGTACTCAGTCTCTCGTGGTACTTCCTCACACAAGTCTCCTTCCCAAGCTCACTTACTCTCAAGAAAAATGTAAATACATAAACAGCTTATTGGTAACATTTTCTTTGTTTTGTTTGATTTTATAAATGAGTTAAGATTAAGATATGGGAACTGTAACATTTGTAACTCTAGGTTAGGCAGGCTTGGGTCAGTTTGGGTTATGGTAAGGATTAGGTTCTAAGGTTATGCTTAGGGTATGTCTATTTAGGTTAAGTTAGCCCCCCTTCCCATGAAAAAAATAATTTACTGTGGATACCAGGATTGTGGAACTTTTGCATTCTGATTAGTTTAATGCTCATCAGGTTTGGGTAGTTGGGTAAAGGTTTGACTAAGGTGAGGTGGATGTAGTTCAGTTCTGGATAGGTTAGGTTGACCAAAAATACAGCGCATTAAAGTGATAACATTATCCTCTGGCTCTCTTCTATCCTATTTGTACTATCACATGATATATACACAAAAAGGAACTCTTCAAAATTCATTACACCATAAGTATTTACATATCTTTTAGAATCTTTTTCAGTTCTAAGAAACATACTGCATGAAGATCACTAAAGGAATTTTACCAGTTAGCTGTTACAATATAAGCAAATAAGCATAAAAGACTACCTTAAAAATTATTTGAGCTCTGGAACTCGCAGCATTGCAATGTAATGCAATCTTTGATGAATAAGAAAACAAGGAAAAAACAAATTTTCAGTAATAGCCTGAAAAAGTTATATATGGTGGCCATTATCACAAGTAAACACAACATATACCATTAGAAAGGCTTGAGACATTTTACTGACATGTCTGAGTGTTGTTACTTTCAAAAACCACAACTCTTTAGGTATATTTAGTCCAGAGTATTACAGTTTTGTCTAAATCATGTTTAAGAGTATTTCTGTGACAATATATGAAAACATTAGTTCTGCATCACACACAGGGAGGCTATAGAAGCAAAATATCTCTATAATGGAGAAAGAATGCTCAATACTTCTCAGAAATATACTTGGAATGAGGGTAACAGATAATACAGAATATTTCTTAATTTTCCTTTTAAGGACTAATACAGCCCTTCCACTGTTTGTAAATCATTCTTTTGTTTTAAGCCCTCTCATTTTTGTGAAGATAGAGAACTATTTCAATTAATGTCACACAATGTCAGGAAGATTTTATTTTTGTTTAATGTCAACAGGTCCTATCGCAGCTTTCTAAAAGGAGATTCAATTCTAAGGTTTATGCTGAGGTCTAGAGTTGAACAGAAAAAAAAAACTATAGGAGAAAAAGAGCCAGCAAAAAGATTCAAAACAGTTTAAACAGTAAAATTTTGCATTCTATCCGTTGGTTTTTGTTGAATTATGATTCTTAAAGGCACATCTACAATGAACACCCATGTAAATAGCTCAGATTTACAATAAGATGAATTTGTAATATTATACACAATAAACATATATATTATTTTCCAAAAGTGTTCCAGCAGACTGATGGAGAAAAATCAATACAACTCATAGATTTCATCAAATCCAAAATACTAAGAATGAAATATGGTGTACAGAAGATGTGATGCTTAGCTTCAAAGAAGTATTCACAGGCATTATGAGGGCTGTTGTGGAGCTTGAAATGGCTTATCAAGATTATAAATTCCAACTGTTTGGTCCCATGCACAATCTGCCATTAACCCTTCAACATGGTTTGAAAAATCTAAGCCATAAACAAACTCGGTGTGGTTGTCCATCACCTTCAGACATGGAGAGGGTAGTTTGTGATCCCAGATTCTGAAAAACAATGAAATCAGTATAGGCATTTTGACAGAACAAACTTTAAGTTTTAGATATGCTCCTGTACCGGTCTAGTGTAGACATGCAAACAATTTATGGAAGCACACCCAACTAATATGACACACATTTGACTTACCATATCCATATCATCTTTTTTTCCTCTTAAATCCTATATCTACCCACTAGACAAATGTAAGTCCTGTGCCATACTATACCTTGTAGTAAAATCATAAGACACTGAAGCCAACTGGGTCTCTATGAAAGGAGAGAACTTTACTCTGCGTACTGGATATCCATGTCCCTGAAACAATTTGGGAAACTGATGCAACTCACACTGTGATCATATAAAAGCATTATGTGAAAGTACGAAGTACATGGCATTTCTGGAGATAATGCTTTCATCATGGTGTTATGTTATGCCAATAAGATGATCAAACAAAGAGTTAACCACATAATCTATATTTCCTTACAAACCCTTTATGAAATACACATATAAAAGTTAGCAATCCATATTACAAAAAGTAAATCTATAATATAAACATTTCTCCTTTTTCTTCATATTCTATTGCCATTTCCCGCATTGGCAAGGCAGTGCTATAAACAAACAAAGAGATACCACAGCTGCTCACATCTGTATTCTGGCTGTCATGTTTAATGCAAAAAAACCACAGCTCCCTATCCACAAATCCACAATCAGGCCCCAAAGACTTTTCCAAGGTTTACCAAAGATGCATCACATGTCCTGGTTCAGTATATTGACAACACATCAACCACAGTATATCACATTTTCTCAATTCACTCTATCCTGTGCATGCCTTTCACCCTCAAAATCTTTCTTACTCCATTCATAGGTCTATATATGGGAAACAGAAGAGGAGTCACGCGGGGAGTGCTCATCCTGCTCGAAGGCTTAGACTAGGGTGTCTAAATGTGTGTGGATGTAACCAAAATGAGAAAAAGGGACAGATATATAGTGTGTTTGAGGAAAGGAACCTGGATGTTTTGGCTCTGAGTGAAATGAAGCTCAAGGGTAAAGGGGAAGAGTGGTTGGGAATGTTTTGGGAGTAGTCAGGGGTTGGTGACAGGACAAGAGCAAGGGAAGGAGTAGCACTACTGAAACAGGAGTGGTGGGAGTATGTGATAGAGTGTAAGAAAGTAAACTCTTGATTGATATGGGTAAAACTGAAAGTAGATGGAGAGAGATGGGTTATTATTGGTGCATATGCACCCGGGCATGAGAAGAAAGATCATAAGAGGCAAGTGTTTTGGGAACAGCTGAGTGAGTGTGTTAGTAGTTTTGATGCAAGAGACCGGGTTATAGTGATGAGTGATTTGAATGCAAAGGTGAGTAATGTGGCAGCTGTAGGAATAATTAGTGTACAATGGGGTGTTCAGTGTTGTAAATGGAAATGGTGAAGAGCTTGTAGATTTATGTGTTGAAAAAAGACTGGTGATTGGGAATACTTGTTTTAAAGAGAGAGATATAAGTATATGCATGTAAGTAGGAGAGATGGCCAGAGAGTGTTATCGGATTACGTGTTAATTGATAGGCGTGCAAAAGAGAGACTTTTGGATGTTAATGTGCTGAGAGGTGCAACTGGAGGGATATGTGATTCATTATCTTGTGGAGGCAAAAGTGAAGATTTGCGCAGGTTTTCACAAAAGAGAGAATGTTGGCATGAAGAGAGTGGTGAGAGTAAGTGAGCTTGGGAAGGAGGCTTGTGTGAGGAAGTACCAGGATAGACTGAGTGCAGAATGGAAAAAGGTGAGAGCAAAGGACGTAAGGGGAGTGGGGAAGGAATGGGATGTATTTAGGGAAGCAGTGATGGCTTGCGCAAAAGATGCTTGTGGCTTGGGAGGTGGGCAGATTAGAAAGGGTAGTGAGTGGTGGGATGAGGGAGTATGATTATTAATGAAAGAGAAGAGAGGGGCATTTGAACGATTTTTGAAGGGAAATACTGCAAATGATTGGAAGATGTATAAAAGAAAGAGGCAAGAGGTCAAGAGAAAGGTGCAAGAGGTGAAAAAGAGGGCAAATGAAAGTTGGGGTGAGAGAGTATCATTAAATTTTAGGGAGAATAAAAAGATGTTTTAGAAGGAGGTAAATAAAGTGCATAAGACAAGGGAATAAATGGGAACATCGGTGAAGGAGGCTAATGGGGAGGTAATAACAATTAGTGGTGATGTGAGAAGAAGAAGGAGTGAGTATTTTGAAGGTTTGTTGAATGTGTTAGATGATAGAGTGGCAGATATAGGGTGTTTTGGTCGAGGTGTTGTGCGAAGTGAGAGGGTTAGGGAGAATGATTTGGTAAACAGAAAGAGGAAGTAAAAGCTTTGTGGAAGATGAAAGCCGGCAAGGCAGCGGGTTTGAATGGTATTGCAGTGGAATTTATTAAAAAGGGGGTGAGTGTGTTGTTGACTGGTTGGTAAGGATATTCAATGTATGTATAACTCATGGTGAGATGCCTGAGGATTGTTGGAGGAATGCATGCATAGTGCCAATGTACAAAGGTACAGGGGATAAAGGTGAGTGCTCAAATTACAGAGGTATAAGTTTGTTGAGTATTCTTGGGAAATTATATGGGAGGGTATTGATTGAGAGGGTGAAAGTATCTACAGAGCATCAGATTGGGGAAGAGCAGTGTGGTTTCAGAAGTGGTAGAGGATGTGTGGATTGGGTGTTTGCTTTGAAGAATGTATGTGAGAAATACTTAGAAAAGCAAATGCATTTGTATGTAGCATTTATGGATCTGGAGAAGGCATATGATAAGAGTTGACAGAGATGCTCTGTGGAAGGTACTAAGAATATATGGTGTGGGAGGCAAGTTGCTAGAAGCAGTGAAAAGTTTTTATCGAGGATGCATGGCATGGGTACGAGTAGGAAGAGAGGAAAGTAACTGGTTCTCAGTGAATGTTGGTTTGCGGCAGGGGTGCTTGATTTCTCCATGGTTTAATTTGTTTATGGATGGGATTGTTAGGGAGGTGAATGCAAGAGTTTTGGAGAGAGGGGTAAGTATGCAGTCTGTTGTGGATGAGAGGGCTTGAGAAGTGAGTCAATTGTTGTTTGCTGATGATACAGCTCTGGTGGCTGATTCGGGTGAGAAACTGCAGAAGCTGGTGACTGAATTTGGGAAAGTGTGTGAAAGAAGAAAGCTGAGAGTAAATGTGAATAAGAGCAAGGTTATTAGATACAGTAGGGTTGAGGGACAAGTTAATTGGGAGGTAAGTTTGAATGGAGAAAAACTGGAGGAAGTGAAGTGTTTTAGATATCTGGGAGTGGATTTGGCAGCAGATGGAACCATGGAAGTGAGTCACAGGGTGGGGGAGGGGGCGAAAGTTCTGGGAGCGTTGAAAAATGTGTGAAAGGCTAGAACATTATCTCGGAAAGCAAAAATGGGTATGTTTGAAGGTATAGTGGTTCCAACAATGTTATGTGGTTGCGGCATGGGCTATAGATAGAGTTGTGCGGAGGAGGGTGGATGTGTTGGAAGTGAGATGTTTGAGGACAATTTGTGGTATGAGGTGGTTAGATCGAATAAGAAATGAAAGGGTAAAAGAGGTGTGTAGTAATAAAAAGAGTGTGATTGATAGAGCAGAAGAGGGTGTTTTCAAATGGTTTGGTCATATGGAGAGAATGAGTGAGGAAAGATTGACAAAGAGGATATATGTGTCAGAGGTGGAGGGAACGAGGAGAAGTGTAAGATCAAATTGGAGGTGGAAGGATGGAGTGAGAAAGATTTTGAGTGATCGGGGCCTGAACATGCATTAGGGTGAAAGGCGTGCAGGGAATAGAGTGAATTGGAATGATGTGGTATACCAGGGCTGACGTGCTGTCAATGGATTGAACCAGGGCATGTGAAGCGTCTGGGGTAAACCATGGAAAGTTTTGTGGGGCCTGGATGTGGAAAGGGAGCTGTGGTTTTAGTTCATTATACATGACACCTAGAGACTGAGTGTGAACGAATGTGGCCTTCATGGCTTTTCCTAGCACTACCTTGTGCGCATGCTGGGGGAGGGGGTTGTCATTTTATGTGTGGCGGGGTGGCAACGGAAATGAATAAAGGCAGCAAATATGAATTATGTACATGTGTATACGTCTGTGTATGTATATATATGTATACGTTGAAATGCATAGGTATGTATATGTGCATGTGCGGACATGTATGTATAAATATACATGTGTATGTGGGCAGGTTGGGCCATTCTTTCGTCTGTTTTCTTGCGCTACCTTGCTAACGCAGGAGACAGCGACAAAGTATAGAAATTTTTTTTTTTTTTTTTTTTTTTATACTAATCGCCATTTCCCGCATTAGCGAGGTAGCGTTAAGAACAGAGGATGAGGACTGGGCCTTTGAGGGAATATCCTCACCTGGCCCCTTTCTCTGTTTCTTCTTTTGGAAAAAAAAAAAAAATGAGGGGAGGATTTCCAGCCTCCCGCTCCCTTCCCTTTTAGTCGCCTTCTACAACACGCAGGGAATACGTTGGAAGTATTCTTTCTCCCCTATCCCCAGGGATAAGAAAAAAAATATAAAGGTATTATAATATGGCTCAACAAACATTCACACAAATCATTCTTATATTAACAAATGAAAAATTTTCATTATGAAGGGGGTGGATGCCATAAGCACCCATGGCTTTGTCAGTGCCACCAGGGAACCTTACTTGCATATCAGTCTAAACACTTTTCCTAGTTTTTTAACTCCTTATACTGTACAAGAATTCACTTTTCAGAAACAGCACACTTATTTTACCAACATTTTCTCCACACTCTCATTAACCACAACTTACAGTAATACTCTGGCAGTGGTAATCTAACATAACAAATGCTTTTAATCAGAGGATAGTCCAATATTTGTAAACATTAGGACATCAGCCCCATCTAGCAGATAATCAAAAAATAATAAGTCTTGTAAAGTATATAACAGATAGGTGATACATGATTCAAGAGGATAAAGGAAGGTTACAGTGCTGGGGCAAATTTCTCAACCTCTTTACTGTCACTCACTTTCCACACTGAATTCTTCTTTCTTCACAGAAAGTTATGATATATTTACACAAACTATCAAATCAATACACATGACACACGATAGCTAAAGAAAGGATGTGGGCAAATAAGGCCTTTCTTCGTCTGTTCCTTACTAACACAGGAAATGGCAAACAAGTATGAAAACGATTAAATCAATCATTATGAGTAGAAAAAGAATTCTGAAAACACTCTTAAGTTGCTGACACCTGACCAACATTTTCTCCACACTCTCATTACCCACAACTTACAGTAATACTCTGGCAGTGGTAATCTAACATAACACATGCTTTCAATCAGAGGATAGTCCAATATTTGCAAACATTAGGACATCAGCCCAATCTAGCAGATAATCAAAAAATAATAAGTCTTGTATAGTATATAACAGATAGGTGATACATGATTCAAGAGGATAAAGGTGGGTTACATTGCTGGGGCAAATTTCCCAACCTCTTTACTGTCACTCACTTTCCACCCTGAATTTTTCTTTCTTCACAGAGTTATGATATATTTACACAAACTATCAAATCAATACACATGACAAATGAGAGCTAAAGAAACGATGTGGGCAAATAAGGCCTTTCTTCATCTGTTCCTGAAGCTGCCTTGCTAACACAGGAAATGGCAAACAAGTATGAAAACAACTAAATCAATCATTCAGAGTAAGAAAGAACTCTGAAAACACTTTTAAGTTGCTGACCTTAAGATTAAAGACTGCTTGCCCAGGCTGTCTTAAATCCCATCCATGGATGGCACCATCAGTGCCTGCTGTGGCAATAACATTTTGATTGTACTTGCACCAATCACAGCTCAAGACTTCCCCTTCGCAAACACGTATTGTCATTGATGGCTGAGGTTTCTTTTTTGCGTTCCATATTCTCAGTGTCCCATCACCTAAAATGTCAGAGAAGAAATTAGCTGCAAAAAGGATCTTTTTTTTGTTTCAATGATTTCCAAAATAAAACCATCATGGTGAAAATCTGAAATCTTTAACTTCTTCGTTCCCTAACTTCTGGTGACAGTTTTTAAGGAGTGGTTTGACTAAAAACAGAGTCCTGATGATAGACAGATAGGTAGTCAGAAAAATAACTGTTCATACCTTTTATCCAACAACAAAAATAGGTGAGATTTTCTTGTCAGTATTTCTCATCTGATTTTACTTTAGCACAATATGAATGGATATGGGCCACCCTGGTTCAAGCTCATTTCTCTGCAGATATGTCTCATGCATCACAAGATTATTCAGTGAAATTCATAAGGTGGATATACAATATGTGAGCAAATATGGACTACCTATAACTCATTAAAAATTCAAGATGAAAGCTTAGCTCTGGTCTTCTTTCAAACTATATTTAATGGTTTTATAATCCCTTAATCAAACTCTGCTTTTTCAAACTTCCTTCTTTTATTTCTTATTAGCACCATTTTGGCACTATTCAAATAGTGTCTCAACACAAATAATCCTCACTTACCTGTGCATATTTCACTTTAAGTAGAGAAAACATAGACATACTGTAAATCATTTAACTGTACTTTTTTGCTGATAATATTGCTAGATATCATTTATTTTAGGAGCGTTCTCCCTGTTGTTAGATACAAAACAAAGTGCATTTCTGAGGCAGGTGCACTACACCCTTCCTTTAGCCTTCATCATATAAGTTCGGTCATTTTTTCTACAATGCATTCCTATGTCTGACTTCTAATTGCCTTTCATGTCACAGCCTCCTTTAACTCCCTTGAAAAAGCTTAATATAATATCTACTTATCTAAAACTTTACCACATATTCATTCAAACATGTATTACTTCATATTCTAACTTCCTCTCTAAGACACAGTGGATTCTCAATTATTTGCAATAATTCATGGTATTTTTTTTTATTCATTATCAAACTCTGGTACAGTACCATATCTTGAAATTGGTTATTGATTGGAAGAAGACCAGCAAGCAGGCCTAACAAGAGATGGAGGGATAACATCCAGTAAATCTTTAACAAATACAGAATTGGAAGGTCTATTAGTGCAATCAGATGGAGTTTTCCAAGATAAAGTGACATGGTGGAAATGATGCTTCTTACTGATGGGCTGAAAGTGGGTGGAGGTAAGTATGTAAAAATAAAGGCTACTTCCAGCTCATGCTCTGCTTAGATCATTCAAATGGCACTCTATTTTGATGGCTGAGGATGACAATTGCAACTATGCCATTTACAATAGAATAAAGGTAGTCAGAGATGGCTTTGATATAAAAATTAATCAGTACGGACTGAACAGGAATGTGCACCAAAGGGAGATACGTCATGGCATGAATAGTAAGAATATTAAGAGATCTATAAGGAGAACACAAAGATAAGTGTATATTTCCAATTTCTGATTATGAATGGATATTCAGGGATGTCAGATGATCAGACCAGAAGTACCTAATTTGAAAGGAATGAGGTGTAATGATTAGTTCACTTTCAGTTCAGATTATAATGTGTATTTGAAAATGAATGAGGCTTAATGACCAGTTCACTTTCAGCTCAGCTTATAATGTGGTTTTGAAAAGGAATGAGAGTCAATGATGAAGTCACTTTCAGCTCATATTATACGATGCATTTGAAAAAGTACTTTCATTTACCTGAAACGGAAGCAACACACCCAGACAGTCGTGGAGACCAAACAGCTTGATATACCAAAGCATCATGGCCCAACATTGTTAGTAAAGATTTTCCATGATTTGGATCCCACTGAAATTGTGAGAAAAAGTTTGAAGGTTAGTTAATCTGATGTGTAGAATGAACACCATCAGCTGTTCGTGGATGCTTTAATGAGGGGGGAAAAGTCGGGCCCTGGAATGCAACAATTATGGATACTTTTGCCATGGCCATCCCCTTGAGGGAATTCCCAAAGGGAATGGGATCAGAGTTGAGAGAGATAGAGAGCAGTCTGGCATCACAGAGGAGAATAACATTCTTTCATTAACCAGCATGTATCTACAAACATTTCTCTCAAACTTTGCTCTAATTGTACTGCTAATCCTGACAATGATCACTTATACATTAGAAAATTTAAAGTTAATATCTTATTCATAATTTTGTTTTCAATACCCTGATAACAATACTCTCTACATCTGCCTGAGATTCCGATCGTTGAATTATCTGTCATGCATGAACATCTATTCATGTCTGATTGCAAGTGTTACTGGGCTCCTTCTACAAGAAACAACACTGCGAGTGAAAAGTCACCTTTGGTCTGGATTTATCACTAAAAGTACTGTGTTATCTGTGTTATCAGCAAACAGTAAATACGGACTCACCTCCCAGGCCCCCCACCCCAACAGACTGTAAACCTGCCTGTCTTTCCGACACTTGGATTCACCTCCTTTACACCACATCCATAAACAGATTAAACAGCCATGGTGACATCACACATCCCTGTAAAAGACCCACCTTCACCTGGAACAACTCATCCTCCTACTTTCATTTTCTCTCTGTATTTCTCACAAAAATTCTTCAGAGCAAACACCTGATCCACCCACACCTGATAGCACCATTCTTACCTTGAAAATTTACTTAAGGATGCAATATTAATACATACCAACTTTAATGTTGCATCCCAGGATGCAGAAATGAAAAGCTGATGGTCACGTGTTTGACTCCAGTCTAAACTGTAAGCTTCCTTCGTGTGCTCCTGATAAAGCATCAATGGAGCCTGTGAACAAAATAAGGGACTATATTGCAAAAATGTATTGCTATGTTGATTGAAGGAGATAGAACCCACACTGGAGAAATAAACAAGTAATTCTGGGAGCTCTAAACTTTGGCCCATAACCTAAGACCCTCTTCATTATCCTGAAGAGGGTCCTAGGTATTGGGTCAAAATACAGTGCTCCCAAAATTATTTATTTATTTCTCCAGTGCGGGTTTTTATCTTCATACACCACTATATGAACATGCCCACTATTGTAGTACAGCAAATTCTTCAAAGAAAAACTGAAAGACATTGTAGATGGTCTGGGACTATCTCTATCAGAAGGACAAGCATTACATATAAGTGTCATTTGCAAGTCATTCTCCAAACCTATGCTAAAAGTAATATTTGAGAAAATATGTACATGTAAATACTAGACACCTGGACTTTGAGGTAGTGGTCCAGCAAAGATGCTGAGGTGGTCCAGAAAATCTTAATGCATTGACTAAGGAGTAAGGCATAACTGAATGAGTCTCAAGTACCTAGGTTGTTTTTCCCTTTTGCAGGCAACCAACGTTATTGAACCCAGAAGTCAATTACAGTGGTCTCAAAAGAACATTTCCCAAATTATGTTCTGTACTGCAGGAAAAGATAACTCTGGTTCCAATAACTGCACTCCAAGAATGGGGCATTTGTTTCAACTGCAACCATGTCTAAAGCTGGAGATACATTCATTGGTAGCAATCCATTAGTTCCAATGCAAGGAGACATGAAAGGACTTTTGCACCTCCATCCAAAGTTCTACATCTACATGATCCTTTGAGGGCTGGAGGCCCCATCCTTGATCATATGTGTCCATCTGAACTATCAGGAACTGGTGGGTTATATGTAATCCTTGTTTAGTGAATATCCAAAAGCAGAGTAGGGAACAAGTGCTGTGTATTTGTAATTTATGACAAACCCCTGGTTTGGTTGTATCCCAGAGCTGCAGTGTACCATCTCCAGATGCAGTAACAATTTTGTTTGGCATCTCCTCACTCCATGTCAGGTCAAACAAGCCATCTTTCCATTCACAGCTACATACTATACCATTATCAGGGAGGCTGAGATCAGCCAAAATCAAACTCCCTCCACCTGAAAAGAGAATTTCCAGTGATTGTTATTTGAATAAGTATTTGCAAATCCAACAGCCACAAATTTAAAAGCACTACCTGATATACCAGTAATCCAAAGTATATTACTGCAGTTTTATAGTAAAACAAAGTTACTACTCATATACATCAGTTAGCTCTTATCAACTTAGCCCCCATCCATTTGATTCTTGGTTAATTCAAACAAAATCATCTGTGCATTTGCACCTAAAAGGGCTGAATTTGCTACGTGGATCCAAACATAGAGGTCTTGCAATGACTGCTGTGTTAGGCTATTTGTATGCACTCTGATTATTTCTTTTTTTCTTCTATCATAAGCTCGTATGGTTAGCGACATCATACCTAACTTTCTGCAAGACTTTCTAATATTAAGTGTTTTCTCTATACCTGATTAGAAAGAAGTCAACAATGTCCTCAGTGTTAACCTTCCAGAATGATTATTTTTGAAGAATATCTATGATAATCATGTGTAGTTCTCTGATAAATCTGGAAGGAACTCTCTGGCTAATACCTAGACAGACAGAAAAACACATGTACCGTGTCTCTCAGTATTCTGCCCTGCTGTCTAATATCTTTCTTCTCTCTGTAATTAATCTCTCTTTCACTTCTCACCCCTATTCACTCTTACAATGATGATCCCACTTGATACACTACCATTCACTTTTACTCCCATCCTCACTCTAATCCTTGTTCTCTTTTTGTGCACTGAATACATTTCCCTCCTCAAACTTAGCAACTATCTGAAACATGAAAACAGTATCTTGCCTAAAGCCAACTGCCCTTAAACAATCTGAAATGTGAAAAATATGTGAAGATTTGATTGACAGGTTCTAAAAAGTGTTGACAATGGAGAACATTATAACCCTAGCATGAGTCAGATGGAATAAGGAACAAAACATAATTGCAGATACTTTTATTCTCATAATTTATTTATTTATTTATTATACTTTGTCTCTGTCTCCCGCGTTAGCGAGGTAGCGCAAGGAAACAGATGAAAGAATGGACCAACCCCACCCACATACACATGGCTATACATACACGTCCACACACGCACATATACATACCTATTAATATACAATATATATATATATATATTTTTTTTTTGCTTTGTCGCTGTCTCCCGCGTTTGCAAGGTAGCGCAAGGAAACAGACAAAAGAAATGGCCCAACCCACCCCCATACACATGTATATACATACGTCCACACACGCAAATATACATACCTACACAGCTTTCCATGGTTTACCCCAGACGCTTCACATGCCCTGATTCAATCCACTGACAGCACGTCAACCCCGGTATACCACATCGATCCAATTCACTCTATTCCTTGCCCTCCTTTCACCCTCCTGCATGTTCAGGCCCCGATCACTCAAAATCTTTTTCACTCCATCTTTCCACCTCCCAATTTGGTCTCCCACTTCTCCTCGTTCCCTCCACCTTTGACACATACATCCTCTTAGTCAATCTTTACTCACTCATTCTCTCCATGCAACCAAACCATTTCAAAACACCCTCTTCTGCTCTCTCAACCACACTCTTTTTATTACCACACATCTCTCTTACCCTTTCATTACTTACTCGATCAAACCACCTCAGACCACAGATTGTCCTCAAACATCTCATTTCCAGCACATCCACCCTCCTCTGCACAACTCTATCTATGGCCCAAGCCTCACAACCATATAACATTGTCAGAACCACTATTCCTTCAAACATACCCATTTTTGCTTTCCGGGATAACGTTCTCGCCTTCCACACATTTTTCAACGCACCCAGAAATTTCGCCCCCTCCCCCACTCTGTGACTCACTTCCACTTCCATGTTTCCATCCGCTGCCAAATCCACTCCCAGATATCTAAAACACTTCACTTCCTCCAGTTTTTCCCCATTCACATGTACCTCCCAACTGACTTGTCCCTCAACCCTACTGTACTTAATAACCTTGCTCTTATTCACATTTACTCTCAGCTTTCTTCTTTCACATACTTTACCAAACTCAGTCACCAGCTTCTGCAGTTTCTCACTCGAATCAGCCACCAGCGCTATATCATCAGCGAACAACAACTGACTCACTTCCCAAGCTCTCTCATCCACAACAGACTGCATACTTGCCCCTCTCTCCAAAATCCTTGCATTCACCTCTCTAACAACACCATCCATAAACAAATTAAACAACCATGGAGACGTCACGCACCCCTGCCACAAACCTACATTCTCTGAGAACCAATCACTTTCCTCTCTTCCTACTCATACACATGCGTTACATCCTCGATAAAAACCTTTCACTGCTTCTAACAACTTGCCTCCCACACCATATATTCTTAATACCCTCCACAGAGTATCTCTATCAACTCTATCATATGCCTTCTACAGATCCATAAATGCTACATACAAATCCATTTGCTTTTCTAAGTATTTCTCGCATACATTCTTCACAGCAAACTCCTGATCCACACATCCTCTACCTCTTCTGAAACCACACTGCTCTGTAAATGCCTTCATCCTCTCAATCAATACCCTCCCAAATAATTTCCCAGGAATACTCAACAAACTTATACCTCTGTAATTTGAGCACTCACCTTTATCCCCTTTGCCTTTGCACAATGGCATTATGCAAGCATTCCGCCAATCCTCAGACACCTCACCATGAGTCATACATACATTAAATAACCTTACCAACCAGTCAACAACACAGTCACGCCCTTTTTTAATAAATTCCACTGCAATACCATCCAAATCCGCTGCCTTGCCGGCTTTCATCTTCCGCAAAGCTTTTACTACCTCTTCTCTGCTTACCAAATCATTCTCCCTAACCATCTCACTTTGCACACCACCTCGACCAAAACACCCTATATCTGCTACTCTATCATCAAACACATTCAACAAACCTTCAAAATACTCACTCCATCTTCTCACATCACCACTATTTGTTATCACCTCCCCATTAGCCCTCTTCACTGATGTTCCCATTTGTTCCCTTGTCTTACACACTTTATTTACCTCCTTCCAAAACATCTTTTTATTCTCCCTAAAATTTAATGATACTCTCTCACCCCAACTCTCATTTGCCCTCTTTTTCACCTCTTGCACCTTTCTCTTGACCTCCTGCCTCTTTCTTTCATGCACCTCCCAATCATTTGCAGTAATTCCCTAGAAAAATCGTCCAAATGCCTCTCTCTTCTCTTTCATTAATAATCTTACTTCTTCATCCCACCACTCACTATCCTTTCTAATCTGCCCACCACCCACGCTTCTCATGCCGCAAGCATCTTTTGCGCAAGCCATCACTGCTTCCCTAAATACATCCCATTCCCCCCACTCCCCTTACGTCCTTCGTTCTCACCTTTTTCCATTCTGTACTCAATCTCTCTTGGTACTTTGTCACACAAGTCTCCTTCCCAAGCTCACTTACTCTCACCACTCTCTTCACCCCAAAATTCTCTCTTCTGAAAACCTCTACAAATGTTCACCTTCGCCTCCACAAGATAATGATCAGACATTCCTCCAGCTGCACCTCTCAGCACATTAACATCCAAAAGTCTCTCTTTCACACACCTATCAATCATCATAATAACCAGAGAAAACTTATTTAGTTAACAGAACAAAAATAAAAAAAAAAATCCTGTAACCCTACACCTCCAAATATACCTGCCCTCTGATACTGGGGAGGTGAAAACTGATGAGTCACTTGATGAATCAACTTCTGTAGCAAAGAGGAAAGTTTCATTTTCATTACACTAGCCATGGGTTGAGGATGCATATGAATTAACCGAGGGGCAGATAATGAACCCATGGGATTGAGAACAATGTTTATGGTAACAGACAAATAAAAGAAAGTTGATACTACACTGAAAACTGAGAACATAGATAGGGCAGAAATTTAGGATAGTGTTTTGTAATTCATTCTGATGTACGAATGAGAAATATGCATCTGTAATATTATGACAGCTAGATGAATACAAGGGCTGAAACTGATCTCTAACTGAACTTGAAATCCAATAAGTGGAAGAAGTCCTAAACAATCTTTGGACTCCATTTATCATCAATGGTATAATATCAAATGTGCAACAATTTACCAAAATTAATGTACCATTTGTAAAACTCACCTGAAAGTCCAAAATTTTGTGCTGTTGCGACAGCTACATGATCTTGGTGAAATGGGCAAAACTTAACATTGTACCCATGCAGGTTTGGAGTATGAAGGAAGTGAATATGTTCTGACATCTGTTAAATTATCATCTCTGTAAAAAGTACGTATGTGAGTCATCTTAATCATATTTCAAAATAACACATTTTGAGACAAACATCACAGTAGGTAAAAGCATTTTTGCAGGTACAAAATAGTACGTCTAAGCAGTAAACTGTATTCCCTAAACACTGTCATTATTGGCTAACAATGAATTTTCCTTTACAGAGTAAAAACTCAACAGAAACATAATTAAAGGTTTACACGAAAGTTGTATATCAATCTACTGACATTAATATTATAAAAGTACTAAATAATGAACAACCAATTACAAAAGATCCCTGTGTAACAAGCATAAACACTACATTCATTTCCTTACCATAAATCACAAATAAAACAATTCTTAAGATAAAATATAGAATATAAAATAATATCAAATAGTTGCATCCAGAATTAAAAAAATTCTGAAGTAAATACTTTCTTAATAAATATTATAAAAATTCTAAATACTGCTTTTGATTAGTGTATTCTTTACTTTTACAAATCTTGTGCATCTGCAATACAAAAGCCTTAGATGAATTAATATTTCAGCATATCTACCTCCAGGATAGCCTCCTCCTGTCTCTCCTAATAGAAATAAAAAGCCAAATTCTTGGGTTTTGTTTCTTTCTTTTTAATCTTAATATCTCTGATATTCCTTTTCTTTACATTTAGGTTAGGCTAGGTTACTTACCAAAAAATCCCTTCCCCCTTTCCACAAAATCTATCAACTAGGAAATGTGAATCTTTAAACTGAAAAATTACTCATACTAAACAGAATCAATGAAATATACATATACTATACAGAATCAATGACATAAATACCTGCTCTAAGGAAATAATAACATATATGCCTGTTATAAGGTATATGGCATGTATGCCACCTATAAAAAATCAATGACGTTTATACCCGCTATACAAAATCAATGACATATAACTGCTACAGAGAATCCATGCGACATATACAAACACAAATTTTTTTCGGCTATTCATATAATTCTTTTGTTTTCTAGGGTTCTCCAGGCATCAGCTGGGATAAGTAAATACAAGACCATCAGGTTGCATTCCTTTAGTCACTTCAGATTCAGAGTACAAAACTTCTTTTTCCTAAGTATGGACTACATTTCCAATACATCACCAAACATAAATGATCATGATATATAATTGTCACTGTTTTATGCAGCTCTGAGTAACATGACACTTATTAGGTGCTCAACAAACACTAAAGACTATCTAGATCTGAATCCAACTTTTAGTTGTGATCGATCTTCTGCTCCTTATCTATATACTACTTTAGTATATTAAAAAATAAACTAATTAAATCTTACAATAGAAGTTCTATAATTCTACACAGAATTATACATAAATGTTCAAGCATTAAAGTATATGTAAAAAAAAAAAAAAAAGACTGCTGATATAAACAAAACTGAACAATATGTACCGATAAATTGACATACAAATAGACAGAGTTGCATTTCAAGCGACATCTTCAGCATCTCAACAATTCTGTTGCATGTTTCCTTCCAATACCACCGTGAAGAACTAAAAAAAATCCACACACACTTAGAAAGTAACTTATATGAGTGCCAGAAATAACGTTACGTGGAAGGGATTATCTGTTAGAAGAGAACGTGAGTGCAGTGTGAGAGCCCTGGAACAAGAATGTGGAGAGAACATACCATATGAGAGCCCTGGAACATGACAATGCGGAGAGAACGTGAGTGACGAGTGAGAGCCCTGGAACATGACAATGCGGAGAGAACGTGAGTGCCGTGTGAGAGCCGTGGAACATGACTGCGGAGAGAACGTGAGTGTCGTATGAAAGCCCTGGAGCATGACAATGCAAAGAGAATGTGAGTACTGTGTGAGAGCCCTGGCCCATGACAATGCGGAGAGAACATGAGTGCCCCGGGAGCCCTGGAACATGACAATGTGGAGACAGCGTGAGTGCCCCATGAGATCCCTGGAACATGACAATGCGGAGAGAACGTGAGTGCGGTGTGAGAGCCCTGGAACACGACAATGCGAAGAGAACGCGAGTGCAGTGTGAGAGCCCTCGAACATGAGAATGCGGAGTGAACGTGAGTGTAGTGAGAGCCCTGAAACATGACAGTGCTACGAGAACGTGTGTGCGGCGTGAGAGCCCTGGAACATGACTATGCGGAGAGAACGTGAGTGCTGTGTGAGAGCCCTGGGAACATGAAAAGGCGGAGAAAACTCGAGGGCCATGTGAGAGCCCTTGAGCGTGACAAACGTATTCAACAAACCTTCAAAATACTCACTCCATTTTCTCAAGTCATCACTACTTGTTATTACCTCCCCATTAGCCCCCTTCACCGATGTTTCCATTTGTTTTCTTGTCTTGTGCTCTTTATTTACCTCCCTCCAAAACATCTTTTTATTCTTCCTAACATTTAATGATACTCTCTCACCCCAACTCCTATTTGCTCTCTTTTTCACCTCTTGCACCTTTCTCTTGACCTATTGGTGCTTTCTTTTATAGATCTCTCCGTAATTTGCACTACTTCCCTGCAGAAATCGTGTAAACGCCTCTCTCTTCTCTTTCACTAACAATCTTAATTTATCTCACCTCTCACTACCCTTTCTAATCCGCCTACCTTTCATCTTTTTCATGCCACAAGCATCTTTTGCTTAAGCCATCAATGCTTCCCTAAATACATCCCATTCCTCCCCCATTCCCCTTACTTCATTTGCTCTCACCTTTTTCCATTCTGCACTCAATCTCTCCTGGTACTTCCTCACACAAGTGTCCTTTCCTAACTCACTTACTCTCACCACTCTCTTCTCCCCAACATTCTCTCTTCTTTTCTGAAAATCTCTACAATTTTTAACCTTGGCTCCACAAGATAATGATCAGACGTCCCTCCAGCTGCCCCTCTCAGCACATTAACATCCATAAGTCTCTCTTTCACACGCCTATCAATTAACATGTAATCCAATAACGCCCTCTGGCCTCCTCTTCTACTCATATACGTATACTTATGCATATCTTTCTTTTTAAAACAGGTATTCCCAATCACCAGTCCCTTTTCAGCATACAAATCTAAAAGCTCTTCACCATTTTCATTTACAACACTGAACACCCCATATACACCAATAGTACCCTCAACTGCCACATTACACACCTTTGCATTCAAATCACCCATCACTATAACCCGGTCTTGTGAATCAAAGCTGCTAACACACTCACTCAGCTGCTCCCAAAACACTTGCCTCTCATGATCTTTCTTCTCATAGGCACCAATAATCACCCATCTCTCTCCATCCACTTTCAGTTTTACCCATATCAATCTAGAGTTTACTTTCTTACACTCTATCACATACTCTCACAACTCCTGCTTCAGGAGTACTGCTAATCCTTCCTTCGCTCTTGTCCTCTCACCAACTCCTGACTTTACTCCCAAGACATTCCCAGACCACTCTTCCCCATTACCCTTGAGCTTCGTTTCACTCACAGCTAAAATATCCAGGTTCCTTTTCTCAAACAGACTACCTGTCTCTCCTCTTTTTCTCATCTTGGTTACATCCACACAGATTTAGACACCCCAATCTGAGCCTTCGAGGAGGATGAGCACTCCCCGCATGACTTCTTTTGTTTCCCCTTTAAGAAAAATAATGATACAATTTATACTTGATACACAGATATCTCTCTATCTTACTTTACATCTATTTGGCATATTTACTGGCCTCAGTTATATAAAATAAGGGTTTGAAATGACTCAGATGTGTACAGATTACATCATACATTTACCAATAGCATTGTATCACATCCTTCCTTGATGGCCATTCTATGAGAGAGGGGCTTGACCTTGGCCTTCTTCCAGTTTCTATACAAATTCTTCATATCACTTTCTCTTGTCTCTTACATATGTTTTGTCTTTCCATAATTTGTAATATTGAAAATATTTACTCTTAATTTGTATACACTCTAATAAACAAAATCTCTTATATCAACATACAATAATAAAGCCCTCAAAACAATATAATGTACACTGGGCATATCATTCCTCAAAGAAAACTGAATAGGATATAATGTATAGCTATAACATTTGGTAGATAGAGGAGATAAATGTAACATCCCTCTCCCAAAAGAGACAAGAGTCAGCCACTAGTTGACTCATAACCATCTGGTATACAAGACAGTACATCAGGTATAACATATCCTTTCCGCTTATATGCTCAATAATCAAATTATAATCTTGAAACAAAAGACACCACCTTGTTAAATGTTAGTTTACATTTTTCATTTTAGGCAAAAATACTACAGTTGGATTGTAATCCATAAACACTTGGATTGGCCTACCTACTTCTCTCACATGAACATCAAAATAAATATTAAAATCAAGGCCAATGTTTTCTTTTCAATGGTACTGTAGTTTTTCTGATAAGACATTAACTTCTTTGAAAAATAACAAATTGGAAGATCAGTATCATCCTTCTGCATTAAGACCACCAACCCCAAATTCACTAGCATATATACAATTTAAATGGTATATCATAATTTGGAGTAGAAAGTATTGGTGTGCATACAAGTAGCTCACATTTTTTTAAAGGCCTTATCACACTGATCACGCCATAAAAATTTAACATTCTTTGACAGTAAGTTGGTTAATGGTAAAGCAATGATTGAAAAATTCTTATAAAACGTATGATAATATCCAGCCATACCCAGAATTCTCAATAATTCTTTCTTATTTGTAGGTGCTGGAAATTTTACAATACCTTTCACCTTAACAGTGATTGTATTTACACATCCTGACCAACAACCTAACATAGATATTCTACAGTTGCTCTAGCAAATTCACTCTTTACAGGTTTACCATTAAATCTGCTTTGTCCAACCTATTAAACACTTCCCTCATTAAATACAAATGTTATATCCAAGTTTCTGAATACAATACTATATCATCTATATATACAGAACAATCTTTAACATCACACAATACTTGATTTACTAATCTTTGGAAAGTACTATCACTGTTTTTCATGCTACAGGGAATCACTTTATACTGATACAAACCTTCCATAGTTACAAATGCATAAATTTGTTTTGCTCTTTCAGTCAAAGGTACTTCCCAGTACCCTTTCAGTAGGTCTAACTTAGTTACAAATTTAGCATCTATCTGATCAATACAAACACCTACAATAGGATATGAGTCAGCTTTAGTGATTTTATTTACCTTTCTGAAATCAGGACAAAATCTGTAGGAAAACCCATCAGGTTTAGTTATTAACTTACAAGGTGAACTTCAGGGACTATTACTTTCTTCAATCAGATCATTGTCAAGCATATACTGTACTTCTTTTCTCATTATCTCTGTTTTAAGGCTTCACTCTATAAGGGTCCTGCTTGATAGGTATTGCATCATCAATTTCGAAGTCATGCAGTTACACATCAGTTCTCTTAGGACTTTAGAAAACAAACACCTAAACTCATGCATCATTTGTATGATCTTATCTCTTCTCTCAGTTTATAAATGATCAAGCTTCTTTTTCAAATTATCTAACACCTGAGTTTTTTTTTTATCAATTTCTCTTCATATTGTATTGTTGACTGGTTGGTGAGGTTATTTAATGTATGTATGACTCATGGTGAGGTGCCTGAGGATTGGCAGAATGCTTGCATAGTGCCATTGTACAAAGGCAAAGGGGATAAAAGTGAGTGCTCAAATTACAGAGGTATAAGTTTGTTGAGTATTTCTGGGAAATTATATGGGAGGGTATTGATTGAGAGGGTGAAGGCATGTACAGAGGATCAGATTGGGGAAGAGCAGCATGGTTTCAGAAGTGGTAGAGGATGTGTGGATCAGGTGTTTGCTTTGAAGAATGTATGTGAGAAATACTTAGAAAAGCAAATGGATTTGTATGTACCATTTATGGATCTAGCGAAGGCATATGATAGAGTTGATAGAGATGTTCTGTGGAAGGCATTAAGAATATATGGTGTGGGAGGCAAGTTGTTAGAAGCAGTGAAAAGCTTTTATCGAGGATGTAAGGCATGTGTACGTATAGGAAGAGAGGAAAGTGATTGGTTCTCAGTGAATGTTGGTTTGTGGCAGGGTTGTATGATGTCTCCATGGTTCTTTAATTTGTTTATGGATGGGGTTGTTGGGGAGGTGAATGCAAGAGTTTTGGAAAGAGGGGCAGGTAGTCAGTCTGTTGTAGATGAGAGAGCTTGGGAAGTGAGTCAGTTGTTGTTCGCTGATGATACAGCGCTGGTGGCTGATTCGTGTGAGAAACTGCAGAAGCTGGTGACTGAGTTTGGTTAAAGTGTGTGAAAGAAGAAAGCTTAGAGTAAATGTGAATAAGAGCAAGGTTATTTGGTACAGTAGGGTTGAGGGACAAGTCAATTGGGAGGTAAGTTTGAATGGAGAAAAACTGGAGGAAGTGAATTGTTTTAGATATCTGGGAGTGGATCTGGCAGCGGATGGAACCATGGAAGTGGAAGTGAATCGTAGGGTGGGGGAGGGGGCAAAAGTTGTGGGAGTGTTGAGGAATGTGTGGAAGTCGAGAACATTATCTCGGAAAGCAAAAATGTTATATGGTTGCGAGGTGTGGGCTATAGATGTTGTACGGAGGAGGGTGGATGTGCTGGAAATGAGATGTTTGAGGACAATATGTGGTGTGAGGTGGTTTGATCGAATAAGTAATAATAGGGTAAGAGAGATGTGTGGTAATAAAAAGAGTGTGGTTGAGAAAGCAAAAGAGGGTGTATTCAAATGGTTTGGTCACATGGAGAGAATGAGTAAGGAGAGATTGACCAAGAGGATATATGTGTCAGAGGTGGAGGGAACGAGGAGAAGTGGGAGACCAAATTGGAGGTGGAAAGATGGAGTGAAAAAGATTTTGATTGATCGGGCCCTGAACATGCAGGAGGGTGAAAGGCGTGCAAGGAATAGAGTGAATTGGAACGATGTGATATACCGGGGTCGACGTGCTGTCCATGGATTGAACTAGGGCATGTGAAGCGTCTGGGGTAAACCATGGAAAGTTCTGTGGGGCCTGGATGTAGAAAGGGAGCTGTGGTTTCGGTGCATTATACATGACAGCTAGAGACTAAGTGTGAACGAATGTGGCCTTCGTTGTCTTTTCCTAGCGCTACCTCGTGCACATGCGGGGGGGAGGGGGCAATGTTAATGAGTAGAGGCGGACAGTATGAATTATGTACATGTGTATATATGTATATGTCTGTGTGTATATGTATATGTATACGTTGAGATGTATAGGTATGTATGTATATTTGCGTGTGTGGACGTGTATGTATATACATGTGTATGTGGGTGGGCTGGGCCATTCTTTCGTCTGTTTCCTTGCGCTACCTCGCTAACGCGGGAGACAGCGACAAAGTAAAATAAATGAATAAATAAATATCTCCAACTTTACATTCTCACTTCCATCCACATCCTCTGCATCATCAGACATAACACATGCACATCATCGTTTGCAGAATTCCTATCATGATAAGGTATTTATTATGTTATGTGACACAATTGGCTTGGCTTGCATCTTTCTGGAGTATTCACAATGTAGTTCAAATCATCGACTTTTCTCAGTTACCCAGAGACCACAAAACCTTGTTCTCAGAGGATTTCCAATCTGAGGCAATAATACCAACACTCGATCACCTGGTTTGAACTCTCTGCATCTAGATTTTTTGTCATACCATACCTTCATATCTTCTTGACACCCTTTCAAATTTTCTGTAGCAATCTCTCTCGCTCTACACAATCTGCTTTTAAAATCTGATAAATACTTCAATAATTCAGGAGAATCACTCTTCCGTAACCATTTCTCTTTCAACATACTCAATGGACCTCTTAGACTCGTGTACTGAATCTCTAATTGCAAATATCGCTAAAGGCAGACCCTCATCCCAGTCTACTAACAATTCCTTACAATACATTCTCAAAGTATTTTTCAAGGAACATTAGTTCCTTGATAGCCCACCGGGAGTTGCCTGATGGGTTTAGTGGCGAAAGGGAATACTGTTATAATTCCGTAACCTGGCCCCGGACACCAAACAGGTGACTGGTAGCATCAAAAAGCTTCTCGGTGTATCGTCTGACTGTCGCGTCGACTATTGTCGTCGTCTTCTTTCTCTGTCTATCTCTGACTGACTGAATGCTTGAATGTTTGGATCATCATCATCATCAGCAGCATCAGCAGGAGGAGGAGTTAGGAGTTCTAGCAGCAGCGTGCATGGGAATGCCGTTGATAATTTTGTTGCGGCTGCAGTCGTGACATACCTGTACAGGAACCCGGTTACGGGAACCAGCTCGCGTCCGCCGGCAGTGGACCGGGAAAGTTTTCTTTTCTGTTTAAGGCGCCGTGACCCTGGAAGCCATTCGCCGGAAGAAAGGGTGTTTGTAATACGGTTAGCCGTAGAGCGCCGCGGTTCTTGCGGCGTCCCGTGCTCCACTGCCGGTCCTTGAAAACGCGAGGGAAGGTCACTGAGGTAGAGCAGACTTTTCCTCCCAATAAAGTCGGCTGCGCCTAGTCTCTGACCAGCACGTACCAATATCCGCATCTGGTCTCCAAGGTAAGAAGCCTCTGGTCGATAGATTGATGTAGGTAAGCGAAGGCGGCAAGTTAGATCCGTAACTTCGGGACAAGGATTGGCTCTGAGGGTTGAGCCAGTCGGGCCTGTGCGGGAAGCGGGCCTGGGTTCAGGCGCAGGACTGGACAAGGTGGAAAGAGGTGGTGATGATGATGATAAGTCCTCTACATCTTCCTCCACCCATAGTTAACATATCTGTGTTGCCCCTGCAAGGTGCTGCTGCTGCTGCCGATGTCAGTTGTAACAGTCAGTCGGCTTGCTGTTATTAGTCATCATCATCAGTGTGTCATCAGCCAGTATTATTAATAAGCTCTGAGTAGGTCGTCTCAGCATGTACGTAGGCACGCACGTCTGTATATATTCCTGTATGTTGGGTTCAGGGGGAGTTGTTGGCGGAGGAGTTGTTGCTGGAGTTAGTCAGGGGTAGTAGTTCAGTTGACCAGGGGATTCGTTGATATTGGGCACTAAGGCCTCTTACCGTCATAACCACTGCTGGCTTCTGCTGCTGCTGCTCCCTCCTCTTCTGCTGATGCTGCTGTTACTACTTCTACTACTACCAGTGCTACTACTGTTGCTGCTTGACGGGTTTGCTCTTAGGATGATGCTGCATCTTTTGTCCTCTGCAGCTGCTGTTACTACGAACGCTACCGCTGATGCTGACATGATGCATGCAGACAGGGTCGACGCAGGCAAGCAAGGCAGTAGTAATGTGTCGGGTGGCGGCGGATTTTGTGATATACGGTTTGTACTTAACAACCATAATGATAACAACCAGCACCGCTACAAAAACTCCGAATACAGCTCGGACCAACGTATCTCTGACCCTTCCATGGAGCGCACTAGGCTGCGTGGTCGTGCTCTCATGGTGGCTGGGCCTTGGTTCCGTGGACTTCCTACTTTCTACTTCCCTCTATATTTTTGGATGCCTCCACGCCACTCTCTTGCCCTGTGGCATCCCCAAAGAGGCATTAAAGTAAACTTTCCATTTGTTTCTTTGACTTTGGATGCCTCTATTCCCCTGTAAAGGCCTTTGGCGACCTCAAAGGGGATTTAGATTAAACCTTCAATTTCCCTCTATATTTTTTGATGCCTCCACGCCACTCTCTTGCCCTTTGGCATCCCCAAAGGGGCATTAAAGTAAACTTTCCATTTGTTTCTTTGCCTTTGGATGCCTCTATGCACCTGTAAGTGCCTTTAGCGACCTCAAAGGGGATTTAAATTAAACCTTCAATTTCCCTCTATATTTTTGGATGCCTCCACGCCACTCTCTTGCCCTTTGGCGACCTCATAGGGGATTTAAATTAAACCTTCAGTTTCCCTCTATATTTTTGGATGCCTCCACTCCACTCTCTAGCCCTTTGGCATCCCCAAAGGGGCATTAAAAGTAAACTTTCGATTTGTTTCTTTGCCTTTGGATGCCTCTGTTCCCCTGTAAAGGCCTTTGGCGACCTCAAAGGAGATTTAAATTAAACCTTCCATTTCCCTCTGTATTTTTGGATGCCTCCACGCCACTCTCTTGCCGTGTGGCACTTCCAAAGGGTCTTTTAAGTAAACTTTCAGTTTGTCTCTTTCCCTTTAGGGCCCACTATTACCCTGTAAAGGCATTTGGCGACGTCAAAGGGGATTAAAAAATTAAACCTTCAATTTCCCTCTATATTTTTGGATGCCTCCAGCCACTCTCTTGCCATTTGGCAATCCCAAAGGGGTATCAAAGTAGACTTTCCGTTTGTTTCTTTGCCTTTGGATACCTCTATGCCCCTGCAATATCCTTTGGCGCCACCAAAGAGGATTTAGATTAAATCTTTAATTTGTCTTTTTGTTTTTGGATGCCACCATGCCACTCTTTTGGACTTTGGCACCCCCAAAGGGTCTTTTAAGCAAACTTTCAATTTGTCTTTTTCCCTTTAGATGCCACTATTCCCCTGTAAAGACCTTTAGCGACGCCAAAGGGGATTTAAATTAAACCTTCAATTTTCCTCTAAATTTTTCGATGCCTCCACGCCACTCTCTTGCCATTTGGCATTCCCAAAGGGGCATCAAAGTAAACTTTCCATTTGTTTCTTTGCCTTTGGATACCTCTATGACCCTGTAATTGCCTTTGGCGCCGCCAAAGAGGATTTACATCAAACCGTTAATTTGTCTTTTTGTTTTTGGATGCCTCCATTTCACTCTATTGGACTTTGGCACCCCCAAAGGGTCTTTTAAGTAAACTTTCAATTTGTCTCCCTTTAGATGCCACTATTTTCCTGTAAAGGCCTTTGACGACGCCAAAGGGGATTTAAATTATACCTTCAATTTCCTAAATTTTTTGATGCCTCCACGCCCCCCTCTTGCCCTTTGGCATCTCCAAAGGGGCATTAAAGTAAGCTTTCCTTTTGTTTCTTTGCCTTTGGATGCTTCTGTGCCCCTGCAATTGCCTTTGGCGGCGTCATAGGGGATTTAAACTAAACCTTTGATTTGTCTTTTTATTTTTGGATGCCACCATGGCACTCTATTGGAATTTGGCACCCCAAAGGGTTTTCTCAGTGAACTATCAATTTGTCTGTTTCCCTTTAGGTGCCACTATTTTCCTGTAAAGGCCTTTGACGACGCCAAAGGGGATTTAAATTAAACCTTTAATTTCCGCTCTATATTTTGGATGGCTTCCCACCACTCTCTTGCCCTTTGGCACCCGCAAAGGGACACTAAAATAAACTTTTTATTCGTTGCTTTGCCTTTGGATGCCTCTATGCCCCTGTAATTGCCTATGGCGCCGCCATATGGGATTTAGATTCGACCTTTAATTTGTGTTTTTATTTTTGGGTGCCACCATGCCATTCTATTGGACTTTAGCACCCCTAAAGGGTCTTTTAAGTAAACTTTCACTTTGTCTCTATCTTTAGATGCCACTATTCCCTTGTAAAGGCCTTTGATGACGCCTAAGGGGATTTAAATGAAACCTTCAATCTCCCTCTATATTTTTGGATGCCTCCACGCCACTCTCTTGCCCTTTGGCACTCCCAAAGGGACATTAAAGTAAACTTTCCATTTGTTTCTTTGCCTTTGGATGCCTCTATGCCCCTGTAATTGCCTTTGGCGCCGCCAAAGGGGATTTAAATTAAACCTTTAATTTATTTTTCATATTTTTGGATGCCACTCAATTCGACTTTCGCATCCCCAAAGGGTCTTTTAAGTAAACTTTCAATTTGTATGTCTCCCTTTAGATGCCAATATTCCCCTGTAAAGGCTTTTGACGACGCCAAAGGGGATTTGAATTAAACCTTCAATTTCCCTCTATATTTTTAGATGCCTCCAGCCACTCTCTTGCCATTTGGCAACCCCAAAGTGGCATCATAGTAGACTTTCCGTTTGTTTCTTTGCCTTTGGATACCTCTATGCCCCTGTAATATCCTTTGGCGCCGCCAAAGGGGATTTAAATTAAATCTTTAATTTGTCTTTTTGTTTTTGGATGCCACCGTGGCACTCTATTGGACTTTGGCACCCCCAAAGGGTCTTTTCATAAACTTTCAATTTGTCGCTTTCCCTTCAGATGCCACTATTTTTCTGTAAAGGCCTTTGACGACGGCAAAGGGGATTTGAATTAAACCTTTAATTTCCGCTCTATATTTTGGTTGCCTTCCCACCACTCTCTTGCCCTTTGGCACCCGCAAAGGGACATTGAAATAAACTTTTCATTCGTTTCTTTGCCTTTGAATGCCTCTATGCCCCTGCAATTGCCTTTGGCGCCGCCAAAGGGGATTTAAATTAAACCTTTATTCTTTTTTTTATATCACCATTCCACTCTATTGGATTTTGGCATCCCAAAGGGTCGTTTAAGAAAACTTTCAATTTGACTCTTTCTCCTTGGATGCTACTATTCCCCTGTAATGGCCTTTGGCGACGCCAAAGGGTATTTAGATTAAACCTTCAATTTCTCTTTTAATTTTTATATGCTACCATGGCACTCTATTGGACTTGGCACTCCCAAAGCGTCTTTTAAGTAAACTTTTAATTTCTCTTTGCCTTTGGATGCCTGTATGTCCCTGTAATTGCCTTTCGCGCCGCCAAAGGGGATTTGAATTAAAACTTTAATTTTTCTGTATATTTTGGATGACTCCACGCCACTCTGTTGGCCTTTAGCACCCCCAAAGGGACATTAAAGTAAACTTTCCATTTATTTGTTTGCCTTTGGATGCCGCTATCACCCTGTAATTGCCTTTGCCGCTGCCAAAGAGGATTTAGATTAAACCTTTAATTTCTCTTTATTTTTGGATGCCGCCATGCCAATCTATTGGACTTTGGCACCCCCAAAGGGTCTTTTAAGTAAACCTTCAATTTGTCTCTTTCCCTTTAGATGTCGCTGTTCCCCTGTAATGGCGTTCGGCGCCGCCAAAGGGGATTTAAATAAAACCTTCAATTTCCCTGTATATTTTTGGATGCCTCCACGCCACTTTGTTGGCCTCTTTGGGTAGTATGTAGTGCAAAACGAACGTTACATAAAGGGTATGCAAGTCATTTTGCCGGATTGAGACAACGCTTATGTTCGTTAAGCTGTTCGGAACCGTGACTAGTAACTACGTTGTTGGCTCCTGCGTCTTTATCTGTTCGGTTGTGGTGGAGAGTTAGGGTTGTGTGGTGCGGCAAGACTCATGGTGGAGCCGTCACCCAGGGAACTACAGAGGTACGGCGCTGGTCACTGAGCCACTCAGGTGAGTGAGACAGTGAGGGTTAGAAGGTTAGCAGGACTGGCCACTGGCCACTGTAAACCTGACCTTTAGCTTTCAGACGGTTAGTATGTAGCTGCCAGCCATGCTATATAGCTGTCAGCCAGCTAGGTAACTCCTACCTAGCTTTTAGCGAAGCTATGTCACTCTCAACCAGCTAGGTAGCTCTTTGCCAGCTGTCAGCCAAGCTATGTAGCCCTCAGCCAGCTAGGTAGCTCCTACCTAGCTGGCTGCCAGGCTAGGTAGCTCCCAGCTAGCTTCGTGTTCTCAGCTAGGAGATGCTTGATATTTCTATAAACCAAAGGTTGTACTTGTAGCCAGGGTTATGAGTCCCATTTGTAATGGTTGTAACCAGTTGTTGAATGATTGAGGAACTATATTCATTTTAGGTTGTCCTGGGAAGAGATGTGACGTTTCATTTTGTAGTTACCACAGGCCGAACATAGAACTAATGTATGACGTCACTAGGCAGACCATTTAGTGTATATCAGTCGTTCAAGTGAGAGCTTGTGATTGGTCGTCCTGGAGCGTGTGGCCAGCCATGCAGGTTGTTACAATGACAGTTGTTTGGATGAATGACCAGTTTAGCTCACCATCGAAATGGGTAATTTTGTTTAGGGTTTTGCAATATACATACAGTAACAGACCAATGGGTAACTTTGATGCTCCTTGTGCTATTGGAAGAAAACGGAAGGATAGATTAACAGAAATGGATAGACTCGAATTGTTATTGAGAAATTTTATATTGTAATATGCAGCTAATTTTAAGAATAATTTTCAAAAGTAGTCAAGTGAGGAGGTGTAATACACCCATGACTTAAGATCTCTTATTTCCAACACAGAAACGATGGTAAATGTTAAATACAAAATAGGTTAATTAACTCAATATGACAACATAAATATTCCTATTTAAGAATATTTCTATTAATGTAGGAAACTGGCATGATGGTCATTGGCTGAGTTCCAGTGAAACTCCGGAGTTGGGAGTAGGTCGTCTCTAACTGCCCACAGACCCAGTCAGCCTCCGTTGTCATCTGGCGTCATCAGAGACAGTCAGCCACTATGACAGCACTCCGTCAGGAGGAAGGAGGAGGAGGAGCGACCCACCCTCCCACCGTCCGTCAGCACACGTGCCTCTCCTTCATACGTCAGCGGGGTAAGTTTGACGAGGGGGGTAAACCTTGGATGGGTCGAGGTGTGAGCTACCCACTTGTGTGTCAGGGAGCGCGGCGGGGCGTTGGTTATCAGGGAGTGATATGATCTTGAGGGAGGCGGGGCGGGGCGGGGCGTTGGTTATCAGGGAGTGATATGATCTTGAGGGAGGCGGGGCGGGGCGTTGGTTATCAGGGAGTGATATGATCTTGAGGGAGGCGGGGCGGGCCGGGCCGTTGGTTATCAGGGAGTGATATGATCTTGAGGGTGGCGGGGCGGGGCGGGGCGTTGGTTATCAGGGAGTGATATGATCTTGAGGGAGGCGGGGCGGGGCGTTGGTTATCAGGGAGTGATATGATCTTGAGGGAGGATGGGCGGGGCGGGGCGTTGGTTATCAGGGAGTGATATGATCTTGAGGGAGGCGGGGCGGGGCGTTGGTTATCAGGGAGTGATATGATCTTGAGGGAGGCGGGGCGGGGCGTTGGTTATCAGGGAGTGATATGATCTTGAGGGAGGCGGGGCGGGGCGTTGGTTATCAGGGAGTGATATGATCTTGAGGGAGGCGGGGCGGGGCGTTGGTTATCAGGGAGTGATCTTGAGGGAGGCGGGGCGGGGCGTTGGTTATCAGGGAGTGATCTTGAGGGAGGTGGAGGTTGTGGTGTTAGAGGGAGCAAGTTACCGTAGACTCCCAGGGAGGGAGGGAGGGAGAGGACCACTGGAGGGAGTATACATCACCGAGCGTGTGGCGGTGGCTGACACACACACACAGCTGTCAGTGAGGGGATGGCGCCGGCATGTGTCAGGCGTCGTCGTCGTCAGTCTTGGAGTGCGTGCGCTGACGTCCTGTGTCAGGAGGAGACGTTCCAACATGCGACAGGCTCTGTGAGGTGCTGACTTATGTCAGCTGGTGAGACATCATTGGAAAGAGCGACTTTGATGCTGCAGAGAGCGAGTCTCTCTTGCTTATCAGGGAGCAAGCTGTTTTTGCTTATCAGGAAGTGAGTTATTCTTGCTTATCAGAGAGCGACCCGTTCTTGCTTATCAGAGAGCGAGCCGTTCTTGCTTATCAGAGAGCGAGCCGTTCTTGCTTATCAGAGAGCGAGCCGTTCTTGCTTATCAGGAAGCGAATTCTTCTTGCTTATCAGAGAGCGAGCCGTTCTTGCTTATCAGAGAGCGAGCCGTTCTTGCTTATCAGAGAGCGAGCCGTTCTTGCTTATCAGAGAGCGAGTCGTTCTTGCTTATCAGGGAGGGAGCCGCTATTGCTTATCAGGAAGCGAGTCATTCTTGCTTATCAGGGAATGAACCTTTTTGCTTATCAGAGAGCGAGCCGTTCGTCCTTATCAGGAAGCGAGCCATTCTTGCTTATCAGGAAGCGAACCGTTCTTGCTTATCAGGGAGTCAGTGGTCTTGCTTATCAGGGAGCGAGCTGTTCTTGCTTATCAGGGAGTGAGTTGTTCTTGCTTATCAGGAAGCGAGTCAGTCTTGCTTATCAGGAAGCGAACCGTTCTTGCTTATCAGGGAGTCAGTGGTCTTGCTTATCAGGGAGCGAGCTGTTCTTGCTTATCAGGGAGTGAGTTGTTCTTGCTTATCAGGAAGCGAACCGTTCTTGCTTATCAGGGAGTCAGTGGTCTTGCTTATCAGGGAGCGAGCTGTTCTTGCTTATCAGGGAGTGAGTTGTTCTTGCTTATCAGGAAGCGAGTCAGTCTTGCTTATCAGGGAGTGAGCCGTTCTTGCTTATCATGGAGTGAGCCGTTCCTGCTTTTCAGGGAGTGAGACATTCTTGCTTATCAGGGAGTGAGTCTTTTTGCTTATTAGGGATTGAATCGTTCCTGCTTATCAGGGAGCGAATTCTTCATGCTTATGAGGGAGTGAGCCGTTCTTGCTTATCAGGAAGCGAGCCGTTCTTGCTTATCAGGAAGCGAGCCGTTCTTGCTTATCAGGGGGTGGGTCAATCTTGCTTATCAGGGAGTCAGTTGGTTTTGTTTATGGAGCGAATTCTTCTTGCTTATCAGGGAGTGAGTCGTTCTTGCTTATCAGGGAGTGAGTTGTTCTTGCTTATCAGGGAGTAAGTCGTTCCTGCTTATCAGGGAGTGAGCCGTTCTTGCTTATCAGGGAGAGAGTTGTTCTTGCTTATCGGGAGTGAATCTTCTTGCTTATCAGGGAGAGAGTTGTTCTTGCTTATCAGGGAGCGAGTCCTTGCTTATCAGAGAGCGAAGCGTTCCTGCTTATCAGAGAGCGAGCCGTTCTTGCTTATCAGGGAGAGAGTTGTTCTTGCTTATCAGGGAGTGAATCTTCTTGCTTATCAGAGAGCGAGCCGTTCTTGCTTATCAGGGAGCGAGTCCTTCTTGCTTATCAGACAGCGAGCCGTTCTTGCTTATCAGGGAGCGAACCGATCTTGCATATCAAGGAGCGAGCTTTACATTAAACCATGAATTTGGCATCTTGTGTATAGTCTAGGCTGGGGTCGGCTGGCCAGGGTGTGGCAGCTCGTCTACTGGATCGCTGTGAGGTAGTGTCTACTGGATCGCTGTGAGGTAGTGTCTACTGGATCGCTGTGAGGTAGTGTCTACTGGATCGCTGTGAGGTAGTGTCTACTGGATCGCTGTGAGGTAGTGTCTACTGGATCGCTGTGAGGTAGTGTCTACTGGATCGCTGTGAGGTAGGCTATGGGGAATCGGTGAGGTGAGAGGTTGGTGCTCAGCGATGACATGATGACACCATCTTGATAATGTTTTCTCCATACGGGGCATCGCACATAAAGTGGCCCTGTTCTCCAACACTGTGGTGGAGTGGAATAGTAGATGGGTGGTGGAGAGCAGTAACATTAACGACTTAATGTAAGTTATAAGTGTGTGTGAAAAGGAGTGGGGGACATGGCAGCAATGATGAAGGATGCATAGAGAATAAGAGATATCTGCATCAGAGTTTATTAGCAGCCAAATCCAACGTCTCTGTTCGCGGGTGACTATATAAGGGTATGGCTAAGTTTAGATAACAATGAAGTAGGCAATATATCTGGAAATATATAATAATCATTATTGTAAACACATTTTCATATCATAAATATGTATGTTATGTAAAAGCTATGAAAATTAGGCTTATAACTATGTAAACTTGATAATTGAAATTGACATTTTCAATTAGGCAATCGAGAGTGTCGTCCATTCCTTGTGAACATGGTTATGTTTCATTGTTGGCAGAGAGAACAGGAGCGACAGAGGCAAACCCCCTCCAGTGAACGTTATGGCCATAACACGACGTCTCCCCGTTGAGCGGCAGGCGAATGTTGCACGGCAAAGCAACACACCAACCTCATACTCGCCTGGGCCGCCAGCGTCGCCGTGTTCCTGCTGGAACTGCTCAGGCACCGCTGCTCTCGCCGCTAAGAGCCAGGCACTGCTGGAACTGCTCAGGCACCGCTGCTCTCACCGCTAAGAGCCAGGCACTGCTGGAACTGCCCACACACCGCTGCTCTCGCCGCTAAGAGCCAGGCACTGCTGGAACTGCCCACACACCGCTGCTCTCACCGCTAAGAGCCAGGCACTGCTGGAGCTGCTCAGGCACCGCTACTCTCGCCGCTAAGAGCCAGGCACTGCTGGAGCTGCTCTGGCACCGCTGCTCTCGCCGCTAAGAGCCAGGCACTGCTGGAGCTGCTCAGGCACCGCTGCTCTCGCCGCTAAGAGCCAGGCACTGCTGGAGCTGCTCTGGCACCGCTGCTCTCGCCGCTAAGAGCCAGGCACTGCTGGAGCTGCCCAGACACCGCTGCTCTCACCGCTAAGAGCCAGGCACTGCTGGAACTGCTCAGGCACCGCTGCTCTCGCCGCTAAGAGCCAGGCACTGCTGGAGCTGCTCTGGCGCCGCTGCTCTCGCCGCTAAGAGCCAGGCACTGCTGGAGCTGCTACGGCATAGTTGTGTTGAAGCTAAGAGCCAGACACTGGTAGTGTTGCTCAGTCAGGCATCACTGCTCTTACCGTAAGAAGGTAGGCACTACTGTACCAGCACCAGTGCTGATAGGATCCTTAGATTAATCCTTCACTTTTCCTCTAAATTTTTGGATGCCTCACCGCAATTCTCTTGCCCTTTAGCATCCCCAAAGTGGCATTAAAGTAAGCTTTCCAAGTGTTTCTTTCACTGTTGATGCCTCTATTCTCCTGTAATTGCCTTTGGCGGCGCCAAAGGGGATTTTAACTAAACCTTTAATTTGTCTTTTTATTTTTGGATGACATCATGCAACTGTATTGGACTTTGGCACCCCTAAACGGTCTTTTAAGTAAACTTTTGATTTGTCTCTTTCCCTTCAGATGCCACTATTCCCCTGAAAAGGTCTTTGAAGACGCCAAAGGGGATTTAGATTAATCCTTCAATTTTCCTCTAAATTTTTGGGCAAGGGAATTGCGGTGAGGCATCCAAAATCTTAGAGGAAAATTGAAGGATTAATCTAAATCCCCTTTGGCGTCTTCAAAGGCCTTTACAGGGGAATAGTGGCATCTAAAGGGAAAGAGACAAATTAAAAGTTTACTTAAAAGACCCTTTGGGGGTACCAAGATCCAATACAGCTGCATTGTGGCATCCAAAAATAAAAAGACAAATTTAAGGTTTAGTTTAATTCCCCTTTGGCCCCGCCAAAGGCAATTACAGGGGCATAGAGGCATCAAAAGAGAAAAAACATTTAGAAAGCTTACCTTAATGCCACTTTGGAGATGCCAAAGGGCAAGGGAATTGCGTGGAGGCATCCAAAAATTTAGAGGAAAAGTGAAGGATTAATCTAAATCCCCTTTGGCGTCTTCAAAGGCCTTTACAGAGGAATAGTGGCATCTAAAGGGAAAGAGACAAATTAAAAGTTTACTTAAAAGATCCTTTAGGGGTGCCAAAGTCCAATACAGTTGCATGGTGGCATCCAAAAATAAAAAGACAAATTAATGGTTTAGTTTAAATCCCACGAACACCTCACTGATAAATACCGTTCATATAAGCCAAATTCTGATTTATGTATTACATAAGCTTTGAAAATCCCTGCTTTGTTCATCAGCCTAGGTCATCTTATATATATTTGCTCATGATTATCACCTTCATTGGATATAGTTGCATTAAATAAGTCGTGTTCTCCTTCGTCCTGTATAAAAAAAAAAAAAGCACCCAATTGGCCAAAAGAAAATGGAGTTAGCCAATCAGCATTGCAGGCCATGCCATCCTGAGGGTCGATTTAATTTCTATCAGAAAATTAATCTTTTATAGAACCCTTTCGAAACCCGAATTAATATATCTATTTTTGATGAAAAAGCCTGAATATGTCTAGGTAATTACAATTTAATTAGTGACAGGGGCCATGTTACGAACCCGGAGGATAATTCAGATTTCTAAAATTTTAATCTGATTTAACAGAGAATGTCCTGAGAGGTGAAATGATTATATACAACTTACGTAAAATATTTTTAGGACAATTTATATAATGAATCATGCAAATAAGGCTTAGTATATGCTATCTAATAGAAAATACTCCGTTCAATAAATTCTAAACCAGCATTTATGAAATTATTTTGAAATTAATACTGAAAATATAATCAAAAGCCATGAGATAATATATAACGCAACCTGTAATTAAAAGTTCGTCGTGACTTCAGTAATGTTTATGTTGCGATGGAGGGAAAAGTCTCTTGTATATTTCATCCATAATAACGAAGTGATAATAGATTATCTACTGTATGCAGCAACCATAAGTGAGTAATGTAACCTTCGTACCATTTAAAAAGTAGATACATTTTTATCCAGTAAGGTAGTTATGAAACGCTCAAACAAGGGCGTCACATCGTTTGTAAACTTTAAGAAATAAAAACTCGTTGAATTTTAACAATGTTTGGGTTAATATAATGTTTTGGTGATTTGAAACTCATTTTTATCTGATATTTGTCAGTATTTCTAATATAAAGTGTAGTTGTTTATAATTGTGTCCTGCTATCGTACGTCAATTATGTACCATAAGCATTTTCTATTGTCTCTTCAACTTGGCATCATTATTATCTATGTACTCAGTCTAGTGTTGAGATAAAACACTACACTGTTGTAGATAACAAGGAAAATGTGGAGGCAGTTCATCAGTTTATGGAAACACGTATTACAGTGGATGAATTTTGACGACAATGGCACCAATGTGTTCCTTAAACTATAGACCTCATATAGAGTGGTGTCCCCACAATGTGATTAGGTCCATGAAGTTGAGGAAAGATGGGCAGAATTACTCAATATCAACAATATGGATTTTCAAAAATCCATTGGTACCACTTTCATCAAAATCTGTCTAGAATTTTATACAGGTCTTGCTGACGGGTGACACCATATATCCACACAATGCTTTGTTTAAATTCTAGAGAGTTTTATTTGGTGTGTAAATCAAGTTTTAAACAATAAAGCTTTATATCATTTCATGAAAGTGCTACATGGATGTGTTATTCTCCGAACCTTCAGCTAGACGTGATTTGCTCGGGTTTGCGCTGAAGCATAATGCTAGGCTGTCAGGCTTGGTTTAGGGAATGCTGAACAAACATGTTTTTTTCTTAATTATTCTGATAGAGGGCTTCAACAGTATGCAAGAAGTTGAGGAATTACTATACTCGGTCACATAAATTTTTCTTGAATGATAGTACCCGCAGATGCATACAAAATTAAAACAGCTATCGTTTATGTACGTATTGTAACCCATATATTCAAAGTTTATTATGTTAAAATCTTATTTACCTATGGATGCAAATTTCTCTTTAGTTTATTATAACAAAATCTTATTTACTCATAGATGCAATTTTCTCGCAATTAAGGTACTTTTTTGAGAAGTACATAAATTATTGTTTTGGTAAAAGTGATCAGCACTTTTCATCATTTGGTGATAATTTGGACTTTATGCAGCAGCCAACACAGGCTCTATTTTCATGTGGAAAGTGTAATTTCATGAGTTTTTTTTTTTCTTCTTTTTAGATTCAAACAATGGAGGAAGAATTTGAAACCCGTGCCTGGGATGAGGCTCCTGATGCAGAACCTCTGGTAAGATGTAACAGCATTTGATATCATGATGATCTTGTACAGTTATTTACTGTGTTACTGTAGTGATTTGTAATCAGAGTACCTGGCACGTTGTTGATATGAAAACATAGAACATGTTTCACAGTGTTCAGAGTAATAATGCATTAGCTATTACTTTTAAGGCATAACCACACAGTGGGCGTATTGCAGTATAACTATGTGCAAGTCGATGTCATGGTAAAATATAACCTTGTCCTGACCACGGTAGAATGTGGCTGTGTATACCAGGTATTTCCATAGAAAGAATTTGCCACATATACGACTTAGTATTGTAGTAATTTATACCTGTGTATAGGGTAGAACTGTTGTAGAGTTATACCATCTAGGTGTTATGAAGGTGAGATGTAACCAAATACTGGGCATGTCCATGCTGTGTATTGTACTGAATACCTGCTAAGCTGTAACCATGACTTATTATTATTATTATTATTATTTTGCTTTGTCGCTGTCTCCTGAGTTTGCGAGGTAGCGCAAGGAAACAGACGAAAGAAATGGCACAACCCACCCCCACACACAATGTACACACACACATGCTGACACACGCAAATATACATACCTATGCATCTCAATGTACACATATATATACACACACAGACACATACATATATACCCATGCACAAAATTCACACTGTCTGCCCCTATTCATTCCCATCGCCACCTCGCCACACATGGAATACCATCTCCCTCCCCCCCTCATGTGTGCGAGGTAGCACTAGGAAAAGACAACAAAGGCCCCATTCGTCCACACTCAGTCTCCAGCTGTCACGCAATAATGCCCAAAACCACAGCTCCCTTTCCACATCCAGGCCCCACACAACTTTCCATGGTTTACCCCAGACGCTTCATATGCCCTGATTCAATCCACTGACAGCACGTCAACCCCGGTATACCACATCGATCCAATTCACTCTATTCCTTGCCCGCCTTTCACCCTCCTACATGTTCAGGCCCCGATCACACAAAATCTTTTTCACTCCATCTTTCCACCTCCAATTTGGACTCCCACTTCTCCTCGTTCCCTCCACCTCCGACACATATATCCTCTTGGTTAATCTTTCCTCACTCATTCTCTCCATGTGCCCAAACCATTTCAAAACACCTTCTTCTGCTCTCTCAACCACGCTCTTTTTATTTCCACACATCTCTCTTACCCTTACATTACTTACTCGATCAAACCACCTCACACCACACATTGTCCTCAAACATCTCATTTCCAGCACATCCACCCCCCTGCGCACAACTCTATCCATAGCCCACTCCTCGCAACCATACAACATTGTTGGAACCACTATTCCTTCAAACATAGCCATTTTTGCTTTCCGAGATAATGTTCTCGACTTCCACACATTCTTCAAGGCTCCCAGGATTTTCGCCCCCTCCCCCACCCTATGATTCACTTCCGCTTCCATGGTTCCATCCGCTGCCAGATCCACTCCCAGATATCTAAAACACTTTACTTCCTCCAGTTTTTCTCCATTCAAACTTATCTCCCAATTGACTTGACCCTCAACCCTACTGTACCTAATAACCTTGCTCTTATTCACATTTACTCTTAACTTTCTTCTTTCACACACTTTACCAAACTCAGTCACCAGCTTCTGCAGTTTCTCACACGAATCAGCCACCAGCGCTGTATCATCAGCGAACAACAACTGACTCACTTCCCAAGCTCTCTCATCCCCAACAGACTTCATACTTGCCCCTCTTTCCAAAACTCTTGCATTCACCTCCCTAACAACCCCATCCATAAACAAATTAAACAACCATGGAGACATCACACACCCCTGCCGCAAACCTACATTCACTGAGAACCAATCACTTTCCTCTCTTCCTACACGTACACATGCCTTACATCCTCGATAAAAACTTTTCACTGCTTCTAACAACTTGCCTCCCACACCATATATTCTTAATACCTTCCACAGAGCATCTCTATCAACTCTATCATATGCCTTCTCCAGATCCATAAATGCTACATACAAATCCATTTGCTTTTCTAAGTATTTCTCACATACATTCTGATCATACACCTGATCCACACATCCTCTACCACTTCTGAAACCACACTGCTCTTCCCCAATCTGATGCTCTGTACATGCCTTCACCCTCTCAATCAATACCCTCCCATATAATTTACCAGGAATACTCAACAAACTTATACCTCTGTAATTTGAGCACTCACTCTTATCCCCTTTGCCTTTGTACAATGGCACTATGCACGCATTCCGCCAATCCTCAGGCACCTCACCATGAGTCATACATACATTAAATAACCTTACCACCCAGTCAACAATACAGTCACCCCCTTTTTTAATAAATTCCACTGCAATACCATCCAAACCTGCTGCCTTGCCGGCTTTCATCTTCCGCAAAGCTTTTACTACCTCTTCTCTTTTTACCAAATCATTTTCCCTAACCCTCGCACTTTGCACACCACTTCGACCAAAACACCACTGCCACTCTATCATCAAACACATTCAACAAACCTTCAAAATACTCACTCCATCTCCTTCTCACATCACCACTACTTGTTATCACCTCCCCATTTGCGCCCTTCACTGAAGTTCCCATTTGCTCCCTTGTCTTACGCACTTTATTTACCTCCTTCCAGAACATCTTTTAATTCTCCCTAAAATTTAATGATACTCTCTCACCCCAACTCTCATTTGCCCTTTTTTTCACCTCTTGCACTTTTCTCTTGACCTCCTGTCTCTTTCTTTTATACGTCTCCCACTCAATTGCATTTTTTCCCTGCAAATATATATATATATATATATATATATATATATATATATATATATATATATATATATATATATATATTTTTTTTTTTTTTTTTTCTTATACTTTGTCGCTGTCTCCCGCGTTTGCGAGGTAGCGCAAGGAAACAGACGAAAGAAATGGCCCAACCCCCCCCCATACACATATATATACATACGTCCACACACGCAAATATACATACCTACACAGCTTTCCATGGCTTACCCCAGACGCTTCACATGCCTTGATTCAATCCACTGACAGCACGTCAACCCCGGTATACCACATCGCTCCAATTCACTCTATTCCTTGCCCTCCTTTCACCCTCCTGCATGTTCAGGCCCCGATCACACAAAATCTTTTTCACTCCATCTTTCCACCTCCAATTTGGTCTCCCTCTTCTCCTTGTTCCCTCCACCTCCGACACATATATCCTCTTGGTCAATCTTTCCTCACTCATCCTCTCCATGTGCCCAAACCACTTCAAAACACCCTCTTCTGCTCTCTCAACCACGCTCTTTCTATTTCCACACATCTCTCTTACCCTTACGTTACTCACTCGATCAAACCACCTCACACCACACATTGTCCTCAAACATCTCATTTCCAGCACATCCATCCTCCTGCGCACAACTCTATCCATAGCCCACGCCTCGCAACCATACAACATTGTTGGAACCACTATTCCTTCAAACATACCCATTTTTGCTTTCCGAGATAATGTTCTCGACTTCCACACATTCTTCAAGGCCCCCAGAATTTTCGCCCCCTCCCCCACCCTATGATCCACTTCCGCTTCCACGGTTCCATCCGCTGCCAGATCCACTCCCAGATATCTAAAACACTTCACTTCCTCCAGTTTTTCTCCATTCAAACTCACCTCCCAATTGACTTGACCCTCAACCCTACTGTACCTAATAACCTTGCTCTTATTCACATTTACTCTTAACTTTCTTCTTCCACACACTTTACCAAACTCAGTCACCAGCTTCTGCAGTTTCTCACATGAATCAGCCACCAGCGCTGTATCATCAGCGAACAACAACTGACTCACTTCCCAAGCTCTCTCATCCCCAACAGACTTCATACTTGCCCCTCTTTCCAAAACTCTTGCATTCACCTCCCTAACAACCCCATCCATAAACAAATTAAACAACCATGGAGACATCACACACCCCTGCCGCAAACCTACATTCACTGAGAACCAATCACTTTCCTCTCTTCCTACACGTACACATGCCTTACATCCTCGATAAAAACTTTTCACTGCTTCTAACAACTTTCCTCCCACACCATATATTCTTAATACCTTCCACAGAGCATCTCTATCAACTCTATCATATGCCTTCTCCAGATCCATAAATGCTACATACAAATCCATTTGCTTTTCTAAGTATTTCTCACATACATTCTTCAAAGCAAACACCTGATCCACACATCCTCTACCACTTCAGAAACCACACTGCTCTTCCCCAATCTGATGCTCTGTACATGCCTTCACCCTCTCAATCAATACCCTCCCATATAATTTACCAGGAATACTCAACAAACTTATACCTCTGTAATTTGAGCACTCACTCTTATCCCCTTTGCCTTTGTACAATGGCACTATGCACGCATTCCGCCAATCCTCAGGCACCTCACCATGAGTCATACATACATTAAATAACCTTACCAACCAGTCAACAATACAGTCACCCCCTTTTTTAATAAATTCCACTGCAATACCATCCAAACCTGCTGCCTTGCCGGCTTTCATCTTCCGCAAAGCTTTTACTACCTCTTCTCTGTTTACCAAATCATTTTCCCTAACCCTCTCACTTTGCACACCACCTCGACCAAAACACCCTATATCTGCCACTCTATCATCAAACACATTCAACAAACTTTCAAAATACTCACTCCATCTCCTTCTCACATCACCACTACTTGTTATCACCTCCCCATTTGCGCCCTTCACTGAAGTTCCCATTTGCTCCCTTGTCTTACGCACTTTATTTACCTCTTTCCAGAACATCTTTTTCTCCCTAAAATTTAATGATACTCTCTCACCCCAACTCTCATTTGCCCTTTTTTTCACCTCTTGCACCTTTCTCTTGACCTCCTGTCTCTTTCTTTTATACGTCTCCCACTCAATTGCATTTTTTCCCTGCAAAAATCGTCCAAATGCCTCTCTCTTCTCTTTCACTAATACTCTTACTTCTTCATCCCACCACTCACTACCCTTTCTAATCAACCCACCTCCCACTCTTCTCATGCCACAAGCATCTTTTGCGCAATCCATCACTGATTCCCTAAATACATCCCATTCCTCCCCCACTCCCCTTACTTCCATTGTTCTCACCTTTTTCCATTCTGTACTCAGTCTCTCCTGGTACTTCCTCACACAGGTCTCCTTCCCAAGCTCACTTACTCTCACCACCCTCTTCACCCCAACATTCACTCTTCTTTTCTGAAAACCCATACAAATCTTCACCTTAGCCTCCACAAGATAATGATCAGACATCCCTCCAGTTGCACCTCTCAGCACATTAACATCCAAAAGTCTCTCTTTCGCACGCCTGTCAATTAACACGTAATCCAATAACGCTCTCTGGCCATCTCTCCTACTTACATAAGTATACTTATGTATATCTCGCTTTTTAAACCAGGTATTCCCAATCATCAGTCCTTTTTCAGCACATAAATCTACAAGCTCTTCACCATTTCCATTTACAACACTGAACACCCCATGTATACCAATTATTCCCTCAACTGCCACATTACTCACCTTTGCATTCAAATCACCCATCACTATAACCCGGTCTCGTGCATCAAAACCACTAACACACTCATTCAGCTGCTCCCAAAACACTTGCCTCTCTTGATCTTTCTTCTCATGCCCAGGTGCATATGCACCAATAATCACCCACCTCTCTCCATCAACTTTCAGTTTTACCCATATTAATCGAGAATTTACTTTCTTACACTCTATCACATACTCCCACAACTCCTGTTTCAGGAGTATTGCTACTCCTTCCCTTGCTCTTGTCCTCTCACTAACCCCTGACTTTACTCCCCAGACATTCCCAAACCACTCTTCCCCTTTACCCTTGAGCTTCGTTTCACTCAGAGCCAAAACATCCAGGTTCCTTTCCTGAAACATACTACCTACCTCTCCTTTTTTCACATCTTGGTTACATCCACACACATTTAGGCACCCCACTCTGAGCCTTCGAGGAGGATGAGCACCCCCCGCGTGACTCCTTCTTCTGTTTCCCATTTTAGAAAGTTAATACAAGGAAGAAAGGAAAGTGATTGGTTCTCAGTGAATGTAGGTTTTCGGCAGGGGTGTGTGATGTCTCCATGGTTGTTTAATTTGTTTATGGATGGGGTTGTTAGGGAGGTGAATGCAAGAGTTTTGGAAAGAGGGGCAAGTATGAAGTCTGTTGGGGATGAGAGAGCTTGGGAAGTGAGTCAGTTGTTGTTCGCTGATGATACAGCGCTGGTGGCTGATTCATGTGAGAAACTGCAGAAGCTGGTGACTGAGTTTGGTAAAGTGTGTGAAAGAAGAAAGTTAAGAGTAAATGTGAATAAGAGCAAGGTTATTAGGTACAGTAGGGTTGAGGGTCAAGTCAATTGGGAGGTGAGTTTGAATGGAGAAAAACTGGAGGAAGTGAAGTGTTTCAGATATCTGGGAGTGGATCTGGCAGCGGATGGAACCATGGAAGCGGAAGTGGATCATAGGGTGGGGGAGGGGGCGAAAATTCTGGGAGCGTTGAAGAATGTGTGGAAGTCGAGAACATTATCTCGGAAAGCAAAAATGGGTATGTTTGAAGGAATAGTGGTTCCAACAATGTTGTATGGTTGCGAGGCGTGGGCTATGGCTAGAGTTGTGCGCAGGAGGATGGATGTGCTGGAAATGAGATGTTTGAGGACAATGTGTGGTGTGAGGTGGTTTGATCGAGTGAGTAACGTAAGGGTAAGAGAGATGTGTGGAAATAAAAAGAGCGTGGTTGAGAGAGCAGAAGAGGGTGTTTTGAAATGGTTTGGGCACATGGAGAGAATGAGTGAGGAAAGATTGACCAAGAGGATATATGTGTCGGAGCTAGAGGGAACGAGGAGAAGAGGGAGACCAAATTGGAGGTGGAAAGATGGAGTGAAAAAGATTTTGTGTGATCGGGGCCTGAACATGCAGGAGGGTGAAAGGCGGGCAAGGAATAGAGTGAATTGGAGCGGTGTGGTATACCCGGGTTGACGTGCTGTCAGTGGATTGAATCAGGGCATGTGAAGCGTCTGGGGTAAACCATGGAAAGCTCTGTAGGTATGTATATTTGCGTGTGTGGACGTATGTATATACATGTGTATGGGGGTGGGTTGGGCCATTTCTTTCGTCTTTTTCCTTGCGCTACCTCGCAAACGCGGGAGACAGCGACAAAGCAAAAAAAAAAAAAAAAAAAATATATTATCATATATATATATATATATATATATATATATATATATATATATATATATATATATTTATTTATTTATTTATTTTGCTTTGTCGCTGTCTCCCGCGTTTGCGAGGTAGCGCAAGGAAACAGACGAAATAAATGGCCCAACCCACCCCCATACACAATGTATATACATACACGTCCACACACGCAAATATACATACCTATACATCTCAATGTACACATATATATACACACACAGACACATACATATATACCCATGCACACAATTCACACTGTCTGCCTTTATTCATTCCCATCGCCACCTCGCCACACATGGAATACCATCCCCCTCCCCCCCTCATGTGTGCGAGGTAGCACTGGGAAAAGACAACAAAGGCCCCATTCGTTCACAGTCTCTAGCTGTCATGCAATAATGCCCGAAACCACAGCTCCCTTTCCACATCCAGGCCCCACACAACTTTCCATGGTTTACCCCAGACGCTTCACACGCCCTGATTCAATCCACCGACAGCACGCCAACCCCGGTACACCACATCGATCCAACTCAATCTATTCCTTGCCCGCCTTTCACCCTCCTGCATGTTCACGCCCCGATCACACAAAACCCCTTTCACTCCATCCTTCCACCTCCAATTTGGTCTCCCACTTCTCCTCGCTCCCTCCACCCCCGACACACACACATATATATATATATATATATATATATATATATATATATATATATATATATATATATATATATATATATATATATATATATATTATCATATCCCATATCAATTGGGAGGTAAGTTTGAATGGAGAAAAACTGGAGGAAGTAAAGTGTTTTAGATATCTGGGAGTGGATCTGGCAGCAGATGGAACCATGGAAGTGGAAGTGGATCATAGGGTGGGGGAGGGGGCGAAAATCCTGGGAGCCTTGAAGAATGTGAAGAAGTCGAGAACATTATCTCGGAAAGCAAAAATGGGTATGTTTGAAGGAATAGTGGTTCCAACAATGTTGTATGGTTGCGAGGCGTGGGCTATGGATAGAGTTGTGCGCAGGAGGATGGATGTGCTGGAAATGAGATGTTTGAGGACAATGTGTGGTGTGAGGTGGTTTGATCGAGTAAGTAACGTAAGGGTAAGAGAGATGTGTGGAAATAAAAAGAGCGTGGTTGAGAGAGCAGAAAAGGGTGTTTTGAAATGGTTTGGGCACATGGAGAGAATGAGTGAGGAAAGATTGACCAAGAGGATATATGTGTCGGAGGTGGAGGGAACGAGGAGAAGTGGGAGACCAAATTGGAGGTGGAAAGATGGAGTGAAAAAGATCTTGTGTGATCGGGGCCTGAACATGCAGGAGGGTGAAAGGAGGGCAAGGAATAGAGTGAATTGGATCGATGTGGTATACCAGGGTTGACGTGCTGTCAGTGGATTGAATCAGGGCATGTCTGTCTGTCTATGCTGGTAAAAGCGAGAGAGAAGGGGGAAACATCTGTATGAATTATCATTGTCACAATTGGTTAAATCCTGGAGTGTGGTGGACAGGGATTCGCTGGCTAGGAAAGTAGCTAATGTGGGGCTCGAGGGATAAGCTTAATGTGGCACTTTAACGAGGTAGTGGCAGCAGGGGGTGGGGGGAAGGGGATGGTCGAGATGAGACAGAGCTTAGACAGGGGGAGAGTGGGTGGACGGGAGAGACGGAAGGGAGTTGGGAGGAAGCGGGAGAGACAGAGGGGAGTGAGTGGACAGGAGAGACAGAGATGAGTATGTGGACGGGTGAGACAGAGAGGAGTGTGTGGGCGGGTGAGACAGAGAGGAGTGCGTGGACGGGTGAGACAGAGAGGAGTGTGTGGACGGGTGAGACAGAGAGGGGTGTGTGGGCGGGTTAGACAGAGAGGAGTGTGTGGACGGGACAGACAGAGATGAGTATGTGGACGGGTGAGACAGAGAGGAGTGTGTGGACGGGACAGACAGAGATGAGTATGTGGACGGGTGAGACAGGGGGAGTGTGTGGGCGGGTGAGATAAGAGAGGAGGCTGTGGACGGGACAGACAGAGATGAGTATGTGGACGGGTGAGACAGAGGAGAGTGTGTGGACGGGCAAGACAAGGGAGAGTGGACGGGCGAGATAGAGAGGAGTGTGTGGACGGGTGAGAGAGAGAGACCAAGATGCCGGCCACTCACCGTCCGTGACGGTGTGGGAGCACAGAGAGCTGTGGCATATCCCTGGGGGCCCGGCCACAGAGGAAATTGGGGGGGAGGAACCTTATAGACCCCGGTGAAATATGTATGTATGATCAGGGCTGACCACAGGTACCAAGGGAGAGAGAGAGAGAGAGAGAGAGAGAGAGAGAGAGAGAGAGAGAGAGAGAGAGAGAGAGAGAGAGAGAGAGGAGGGGGGGAAGGAGGGAGGGAGGGAGAGCTGGTCTGTCTGTGGCCCGGGAGACGAGAGGTACAGATAAGTCTATTCCTTAGGAGACAAGCTACAGATAGATCTATGGCCCAGAAGAGGAGGTGCAGATGGTTCTGTAACCTAGGAGATGAGGTGCAGATGGGTCCATGGCCCAGGAGATGAGCCACATATTGGTCTATGCCCCGGGAGACGAGAGGCACAGACTGACCATGTGAACACACAGAGTTCCTTGCCTTGTCTATGGCCAAGGAGAGGAGGTACAGACGGATTTAGAAAAGGTCAGGGAGGGGCTTTCCCAATCTGTGACATAGGAGTACACAGAGAGACATAGATGAATTGACAACAGGCAAACACCAGTATGTTCAAAATGCAGCTATGAACAGCTTCCTTGATAGTCTGGCTGTGAGGGGATGGGTTATTCGGTGGAGCTGAAGAACTTGGAAGGAGTTTGTTCTGTGAAGAGTGAGCAAGAGTGACAGACGAAAGCGAATTAAAGATAGTAAATATAGAGGAGAAATATAGTGAAGATAGAAGAGAAAGATAGTGAAGATAGAAGAGAAATATAGTGAAGATCGAAGAAAAAGATAGTGAAGATAGAAGAGAAAGATAGTGAAGATAGAAGAGAAAGATAGTGAAGATAGAAGAGGAAAAAAATTAGGTACCAATTCACTAAACGTTCGTCTATATTTATATATATTTCGATTTGATAATTAGTTGTTTGAGGGATAAATGGACTTTGAACCATAGCGCTGAACACGAGATAAATATTTATTTACCAAAATGGTACTGGGTTAATTGGCTGGTCACCTGGTTATTTGAACTTTAATTCTGTCAATTATCAAGATCATTAAGGGTGTAATCGCCAATTTATAATTATCAGTTGTTATAACTTGAACCCCTTCTGCTGTTTAAGATCTAAGACACACTTTGTAAGCATTACTCATAGTCATTTTGCATATAATAAAAGCACGTATAGTGAATATATACTTTTTATATAATAAATATAATAGTAAAGGCAATAATTAGAGACTTATATTTTGAGAATTCTTACATATAAGGCATTATCTCCAAATCTAGTTATGAAAACAGAAGTTTTCGAAATTGTAGAAAATGGATCATATATATTACGAATTTTAAGACCCACTTGAATCATGATCTAGTATGACATTTGCATAGTATCACTAAGTTCCTTATCTCAGGGCGCTGGTTTAATCATATATGGGACGTGAGAGTGACTCTCATGTTATACAAGGCCAGCCATGATCAAATACTTACCATCATATGAATGCATTCAGTAAAACGTATAAAAAAAGAATCATATTTAAAATCAAAATAGTTTAGGGTCCACTATAATATGTAACTATTGAAGAAAACGAATTTAGCTTTGAGGGGTACCTAATGTAAATGTAATTCACAATCATACATGTGTAGTTTATAGCTCTTTGAACATCATTATCGAGTAAATAATATGTAATTCGATTTATTAGAGTTAGAAGAACTCTCTCCCAGTTGCAGTGAATACTTTAGAGAGTGTTCCTTATGTTGCTAAGCAAAGCTAAGCTAAACTTATAAATTACTTTAAAAAAAAAATGTAAAGGAATACCCACAGTCTTATCTCAAAACTATAAAAAGACTATATGTGTGTGTGTGTGTGTGTGTGTTTGTGTGTGTGTTGTGTGTGTGTATACACAGTGAACTTCAGTGAAGGGGGCTAATGGGGAGGTGATAACAAATAGTGGTGATGTGAGAAGGAGATGGAGTGAGTATTTTGAAGGTTTGTTGAATGTGTTTGATGATAGAGTGGCAGATATAGGGTGTTTTGGTCGAGGTGGTGTGCAAAGTGAGAGGGTTAGGGAAAATGATTTGGTAAACAGAGAAGAGGTAGTAAAAGCTTTGCGGAAGATGAAAGCCGGCAAGGCAGCGGGTTTGGATGGTATTGCAGTGGATTTTATAAAAAATGGGGGTGACTGTATTGTTGACTGGTTGGTAAGGTTATTTATGTATGTATGATTCATAGTGAGGTGCCTGAGGATTGGCTGAATGCTTGCATAGTGCCATTGTACAAAGGCAAAGGGGACAAAGGTGAGTGCTAAAATTAAAGAGGTATAAGTTTGTTCAGTATTCCTGGGAACTTATATGGGAGGGTATTGATTGAGAGGGTGAAGGCATGTACAGAGCATCAGATTGGGGAAGAGCAGTGTGGTTTCAGAAGTGGTAGAGGATGTGTGATCAGGTGTTTGCTTTGAGGAATGTTTGTGAGAAATACTTAGAAAAGCAAATGGATTTGTATGTAGCATTTATGGATCTGGAGAAGGCATATGATAGAGTTGATAGAGATGCTCTGTGGAAGGTATTAAGAATATATGGTGTGGGAGGCAAGTTGTTAGAAGCAGTGAAAAGTTTTTATCGAGTATGTAAGGCATGTGTGCGTGTAGGAAGAGAGGAAAGTAATTGGTTCTCAGTGAATGTAGGTTTGCTGCAGGGGTGTGTGATGTCTCCATGGTTGTTTAATTTGTTTATGGATGGGGTTGTTAGGGAGGTGAATGCAAGAGTTTTGGAAAGAGGGGCAAGTATGCAGTCTGTTGTGGATGAGAGTGCTTGGGAAGTGAGTCAGTTGTTGTTCGCTGATGATACAGCACTGGTGGCTGATTCATGTGAGAAACTGCAGAAGCTGGTGACTGAGTTTGGTAAAGTGTGTGAAAGAAGAAAGTTGAGAGTAAATGTGAATAAGAGCAAGGTTATTAGGTACAGTAGGGTTGAGGGTCAAGTCAACTGGGAGGTAAATTTGAATGGAGAAAAATTGGAGGAAGTGAAGTGTTTTAGATATCTGGGAGTGGATTTGGCAACGGATGGAACCAAGGAAGCGGAAGTGAATCATAGGATGGGGGAGGGGGCGAAAATTCTGGGAGCCTTGAAGAATGTGTGGAAGTCGAGAACATTATCTCGGAAAGCAAAAATGGGTATGTTTGAAGGAGTGGTGGTTCCAACAATGTTGTATGGTTGCGAGGCGTGGGCTATGGATAAAGGTGTGCGCAGGAGGGTGGATGTGCTGGAAATGAGATGTTTGAGAACAATATGTGGTGTGAGGTGGTTTGATCGAGTAAGTAATAATAGGGTAAGAGAAAAATATGGTAATAAAAAGAGTGTGGTTGAGAGAGCAGAAGAGGGTGTTTTGAAATGCTTTGGTCACATACAGAGAATGAGTGAGGAAAGATTGACAAAGAGGATATATGTGTCAGAGGTGGAGGGAAAGAGAAGTAGTGGGAGACCAAATTGGAGGTGGTAAGATGGAGTGAAAAAGATTTTGAGTGATCGGGGCCTGAACATGCAGGAGGGTGAAAGGCGTGCAAGGAATAGAGTGAATTGGAACGATGTGGTATACCGGGGTCGACGTGCTGTCATCGGATTGAACCAGGGCATGTGAAGCGTCTGGGGTAAGCCATGGAAAGTTCTGTGGGGCCTGGATGTGGAAAGGGAGCTGTGGTTTCGGTGCATTATTACATGACAGCTAGAGACTGAGTGTGAACGAATGGGGCCTTTGTTGTCTTTTCCTAGCGCTACCTCGCACACATGAGGGGGGGAGGGGTTTGTTATTTCATGTGTAGCGAGGTGGCGATGGGAAGGAATAGAGGCAGACAGTATGAATTATGTACATGTGTATATATGTATATGTCTGTGTGTGTATATATATATATATATATATATATATATATATATATATATATATATATATATATATATATATATATATCCCTGGGGATAGGGGAGAAAGAATACTTCCCACGTATTCCCTGCGTGTCGTAGAAGGCGACTAAAAGGGAAGGGAGCGGGGGGCTGGAAATCCTCCCCTCTCGTTTTTTTTTTTTTTTTAATTTTCCACAACAAGGAACAGAGAAGGGGGCCAGGTGAAGATATTCCCTCAAAGGCCCAGTCCTCTGTTCTTAACGCTACCTCGCTATCGCGGGAAATGGCGAATAGTATGAAAAAAAAAATATATATATATATATATATATGTATATATATATGTATACGTTGAGATGTATAGGTATGTATATTTGCGTGAGTGGACGTGTATGTATATACATGTGTATGTGGGTGGGTTGGGCCATTCTTTCGTCTGTTTCCTTGTGCTACCTCGGTAACGCGGGAGACAGCGACAAAGCAAAGTAAATAGATAAATAATATATATATATGAGTCCACGGGAAAATTGAAACACGATAAGTTCCCACATACACTTTCGTGTAATAATCACATCATCAGGGGAGACACAAGAGAGAAATGTAACAGTCAGTTGATATACATCGAAGAGACGAAGCTAGGACGCCATATGGTAAACATGCGATTGTCCAAAACATACTACGAGCGTTCATAAAGTTGTCATTTTACAAATTTTATCAACAATAAAGTTATCTAATATGTATAGACCATCACTAATATTAAGATTATAATTCTTTGTGTATTTAATAATAGAAGATTCAATGATATTTCTTGTGGTAATAGAGTTGATAACTGAGATGGCATTACTACAGTCAATACAATGATCATAATTTTTAACGTGATTAAACAAGGCATTTGATTCTTGTCCCGTTATACTATATTTACGTTGCTTAACTCTAACAGAAAGATCCGTACCAGTCTGCCCAACATAAAATTTATCACAATTCGCACATGGCACTTTATAGATGCATCCAAGAGAATTTTCTGGTAAATTCCTGATTAAGATATTCTTTATAGTATTATTGTTGCTGAAGGCAACATTTACATCAAAGGATTTAAGTAACATGGGAAGTAAAGTGAAATTATTATTAAAAGGGAGAACTAAAAGATTCTTGGTGTCAATGGGAGGTTTAGGCTCAACTCTATGAAATGATTTCTATGTTAACTTAAGGGATTTATCAGTGAAAGATCTAGGGTACTTTAACGTAGATCCAATAGAATATATCTTCTCAAACTCATCATCAATAAACTCTGGACTGCAAATACGTAATGCCCTAAGGAACATAGATTGAAATGATGATAATTTAACTCTGTCATGTTGAGATGGGTAATAATGGATATATGAGCATACATTGGTAGGTTTTCTGTATATGCTAAACTTAAACTTGTTCCTTGCCTATTAATCATGCAATCTAAAAATGGTAACATACCGTTGTTTTCATTTTCTACAGTAAATTTGATGGAAGGTACTAAATTGTTAAGTAAGGGGAGAAATATTTGTAAATTTTCATTTTTTGGCTACAGACAAAGAACATCATCTACATACCTAAACCAAATTGCATTAGAAGGTAAAATATCCTTTAGTAATTTTGTTTCAAATAATTCCATATAAAGATTACTTAGTACAGGTGAAAGAGGGTTATCCATTGACATACCAAATTTTTGAGCATAACAATCTCCATTGAATGGAAATACAGTCTTTTATACATAATTTTATCAGTTCAATGAAAACAGACTTTTAACTGGTAAATGAATATCATCCAAGACATCAAATAAATATTTTAAAAGATCATCAACTGGAACTTTAGTGAAAAGTGAGGAAACATCAAAGCTAACTAGTTTGAAATCAAAATTAACATTGATATTGTTTAGCTTGTTGACTAAATCAATATTGTTCATGAAATTAGAATTTGATACCTTACCCACTAAAGAGCTTAATAAAGAAACTAATCATTTTGACATTTCATATGTGAGGGAGCCTACTGAACTCACTGTAGGTCTTGCTGTAATAGAGGCTACTGAACTCACTTGCTGGAAAATTCTGTTTACGTGTTTTGATAAGTCCATACATATAAGGCAAAGAAGGGGACAAAGAAGACAAACTTTTGATAAGAGAACTATTACCTTTCAATAACAACTTCATTGCTCTATTGAAATGGGAATTAACTGCTTCTAAGGGATTTTTACTAAGTTTAGAATATGTTGTGTCATCATTTAGAAGAATATTCATTTTAGATAAATAGTTACTTTTGTCTAAAATCACAACAGTGTTAGCCTTATAGTCTTTCTATAGTTTTGAGATAAGACTGTGGGTGTTCCTTTACATTTTTTTAAAAGTAATTTGTATGTGTGTGTGTATATATATATATATATATATATATATATATATATATATATATATATATATATATATGGATGTATTGGGATGTATTTAGGGAATCAGTGATGGATTGCGCAAAAGATGCTTGTGGCATGAGAAGAGTGGGAGGTGGGTTGATTAGAAAGGGTAGTGAGTGGTGGGATGAAGAAGTAAGAGTATTAGTGAAAGAGAAGAGAGAGGCATTTGGACGATTTTTGCAGGGAAAAAATGCAATTGAGTGTGAGAGGTATAAAAGAAAGAGACAGGAGGTCAAGAGAAAGGTGCAAGAGGTGAAAAAAAGGGCAAATGAGAGTTGGGGTGAGAGAGTATCATTAAATTTTAGGGAGAATAAAAAGATGTTCTGGAAGGAGGTAAATAAAGTGCGTAAGACAAGGGAGCAAATGGGAACTTCAGTGAAGGGCGCAAATGGGGAGGTGATAACAAGTAGTGGTGATGTGAGAAGGAGATGGAGTGAGTATTTTGAAGGTTTGTTGAATGTGTTTGATGATAGAGTGGCAGATATAGGGTGTTTTGGTCGAGGTGGTGTGCAAAGTGAGAGGGTTAGGGAAAATGATTTGGTAAACAGAGAAGAGGTAGTGAAAGCTTTGCGGAAGATGAAAGCCGGCAAGGCAGCAGGTTTGGATGGTATTGCAGTGGAATTTATTAAAAAAGGGGGTGACTGTATTGTTGACTGGTTGGTAAGGTTATTTAATGTATGTATGACTCATGGTGAGGTGCCTGAGGATTGGCGGAATGCGTGCATAGTGCCATTGTACAAAGGCAAAGGGGATAAGAGTGAGTGCTCAAATTACAGAGGTATAAGTTTGTTGAGTATTCCTGGTAAATTATATGGGAGGGTATTGATTGAGAGGGTGAAGGCATGTACAGAGCATCAGATTGGGGAAGAGCAGTGTGGTTTCTGAAGTGGTAGAGGATGTGTGGATCAGGTGTTTGCTTTGAAGAATGTATGTGAGAAATACTTAGAAAAGCAAATGGATTTGTATGTAGCATTTATGGATCTGGAGAAGGCATATGATAGAGTTGATAGAGATGCTCTGTGGAAGGTATTAAGAATATATGGTGTGGGAGGAAAGTTGTTAGAAGCAGTGAAAAGTTTTTATCGAGGATGTAAGGCATGTGTACGTGTAGGAAGAGAGGAAAGTGATTGGTTCTCAGTGAATGTAGGTTTGCGGCAGGGGTGTGTGATGTCTCCATGGTTGTTTAATTTGTTTATGGATGGGGTTGTTAGGGAGGTAAATGCAAGAGTTTTGGAAAGAGGGGCAAGTATGAAGTCTGTTGGGGATGAGAGAGCTTGGGAAGTGAGTCAGTTGTTGTTCGCTGATGATACAGCGCTGGTGGCTGATTCATGTGAGAAACTGCAGAAGCTGGTGACTGAGTTTGGTAAAGTGTGTGGAAGAAGAAAGTTAAGAGTAAATGTGAATAAGAGCAAGGTTATTAGGTACAGTAGGGTTGAGGGTCAAGTCAATTGGGAGGTGAGTTTGAATGGAGAAAAACTGGAGGAAGTGAAGTGTTTTAGATATCTGGGAGTGGATCTGGCAGCGGATGGAACCATGGAAGCGGAAGTGGATCATAGGGTGGGGGAGGGGGCGAAAATTCTGGGGGCCTTGAAGAATGTGTGGAAGTCGAGAACATTATCTCGGAAAGCAAAAATGGGTATGTTTGAAGGAATAGTGGTTCCAACAATGTTGTATGGTTGCGAGGCGTGGGCTATGGATAGAGTTGTGCGCAGGAGGATGGATGTGCTGGAAATGAGGTGTTTGAGGACAATGTGTGGTGTGAGGTGGTTTGATCGAGTGAGTAACGTAAGGGTAAGAGAGATGTGTGGAAATAAAAAGAGCGTGGTTGAGAGAGCAGAAGAGGGTGTTTTGAAGTGGTTTGGGCACATGGAGAGGATGAGTGAGGAAAGATTGACCAAGAGGATATATGTGTCGGAGGTGGAGGGAACAAGGAGAAGAGGGAGACCAAATTGGAGGTGGAAAGATGAAGTGAAAAAGATTTTGTGTGATCGGGGCCTGAACATGCAGGAGGGTGAAAGGAGGGCAAGGAATAGAGTGAATTGGAGCGATGTGGTATACCGGGGTTGACGTGCTGTCAGTGGATTGAATCAAGGCATGTGAAGCGTCTGGGGTAAGCCATGGAAAGCTGTGTAGGTATGTATATTTGCGTGTGTGGACGTATGTATATACATGTGTATGGGGGGGGGTTGGGCCATTTCTTTCGTCTGTTTCCTTGCGCTACCTCGCAAACGCGGGAGACAGCGACAAAGTATAATAAAAAAAAATATAAATAAATATATATATATATATATATATATATATATATATATATATATATATATATAGGGTTCCCACGCTAACGGGAAAAACGGGAAAAACCCGGGAATTTTATTTGAGGTGCTCCCGGCCGGGAAAAGGCCTGAAAAACGCGTAAAATTGAAAATGTCCGGGAAAAGCCCTTGAAACGGAAGTTAGGAAAAGGTTACTTCCCTTGGGCCTCATTCGTCCCTCGCTTTCGTACCCTGAATATACTTTATTGCTACATTGCCGCGTTTTTGTGGGGCGAGTTGTATGGTACGAATCGAACTGAAATCCCGGTCTCGATAGCACTTGCTCACATCTGTTATGGAGTAATGAAAGCAATGGTTAATGAATAATGATCGTGATGGCCAATGTTTTGAAAAAACGTGCTTCACACTTGCCAAGTCAACTTTTATTGACTCAGATTGGGTTAAAGTCTTTCTTTCCCCAATGCAATATCGTTCAATACAAATACGTTTAAAGATTGCGACATTTTTATAAATATCGCATGTTTACTTTCAAAGCGTTTAGTTAGCATTGAATTGGAACCAAGAACTTTAACAAGAGAGAAACAATTTTCAGAGAAAGTTACGGATGAATGTTGCAAGGAAATAGCTAACGCTAAAATTATTGAATCTTTAAAAATTGAAAGAGCTTTTTATTTGAGTCCAAAACAAGTTGGTCATCTTGTGGCTTATTAAGTATTGAAAGCCAGTCTCATACAGAAAGCTTTTGATAGTCCTGTCAATACAAGTCCAATCCTAAATCATTAGAACTAACATGATAACTAAGTTATGAATGTGTTCAATAGAACAAACACAAACCAATGATCAGTGTTATCCTGATGCTTTGTCCATTGAAGTCCATTTAAGATTAAGTGGGCTGAAAACCCTGTAGAAAATATCCTGGAAAACATTTACAGATCCTGGAAATATCCTGGAAATATCCATTGACAGCACGTCGACCCCCGGTATACCACATCGTTCCAATTCACTCTATTCCTTGCACGCCTTTCACCCTCCTGCATGTTCAGGCCCCGATCACTCAAAATCTTTTTCACTCCATCTTTCCACCTCCAATTTGGTCTCCCACTTCTCCTCGTTCCCTCCACCTCTGACACATATATCCTCTTTGTTAATCTTTCCTCACTCATTCTCTGCATGTGACCAAACCATTTCAAAACACCCGCGTCTGCTCTCTCAACCACACTCTTTTTATTACCACAAATCTCTCATACCCTTTCATTAATTCCTCGATCAAACCACCTCACACCACATGTATATATATATATATATATATATATATATATATATATATATATATATATATATATATATATTTTTTTTTTTTTTTTTTTTTTTTTTTTTTTTTTATACTTTGTCGCTGTCTCCCGCGTTTGCGAGGTAGCGCAAGGAAACAGACGAAAGAAATGGCCCCACCCCCCCCCCCCATACACATGTACATACACACGTCCAGACACGCAAATATACATACCTACACAGCTTTCCATGGTTTACCCCAGACGCTTCACATGCCTTGCTTCAATCCACTGACAGCACGTCAACCCCTGTATACCACATCGCTCCAATTCACTCTATTTCTTGCCCTCCTTTCACCCTCCTGCATGTTCAGGCCCCGATCACACAAAATCTTTTTCACTCCATCTTTCCACCTCCAATTTGGTCTCCCTCTTCTCCTCGTTCCCTCCACCTCCGACACATATATCCTCTTGGTCAATCTTCCTCACTCATTCTCTCCATGTGCCCAAACCATTTCAAAACACCCTCTTCTGCTCTCTCGACCACGCTCTTTTTATTTCCACACATCTCTCTTACCCTTACGTTACTTACTCGATCAAACCACCTCACACCACACATTGTCCTCAAACATCTCATTTCCAGCACATCCATCCTCCTGCGCACATCTCTATCCATAGCCCACGCCTCGCAACCATACAGCATTGTTGGAACCACTATTCCTCAAACATACCCATTTTTGCTTTCCGAGATAATGTTCTCGACTTCCACACATTTTTCAAGGCTCCCAAAATTTTCGCCCCCTCCCCCACCCTATGATCCACTTCCGCTTCCATGGTTCCATCCGCTGACAGATCCACTCCCAGATATCTAAAACACTTCACTTCCTCCAGTTTTTCTCCATTCAAACTCACCTCCCAATTGACTTGACCCTCACCCCTACTGTACCTAATAACCTTGCTCTTATTCACATTTACTCTCAACTTTCTTCTTCCACACACTTTACCAAACTCAGTCACCAGCTTCTGCAGTTTCTCACATGAATCAGCCACCAGCGCTGTATCATCAGCGAACAACAATTGACTCACTTCCCAAGCTCTCTCATCCCCAACAGACTTCATACTTGCCCCTCTTTCCAGGACTCTTGCATTTACCTCCTTTACAACCCCATCCATAAACAAATTAAACAACCATGGAGACATCACACACCCCTGCCGCAAACCTACATTCACTGAGAACCAATCACTTTCCTCTCTTCCTACACGTACACATGCCTTACATCCTCGATAAAAACTTTTCACTGCTTCTAACAACTTGCCTCCCACACCATATATTCTTAATACCTTCCACAGAGCATCTCTATCAACTCTATCATATGCCTTCTCCAGATCCATAAATGCTACATACAAATCCATTTGCTTTTCTAAGTATTTCTCACATACATTCTTCAAAGCAAACACCTGATCCACACATCCTCTACCACTTCTGAAACCGCACTGCTCTTCCCCAATCTGATGCTCTGTACATGCCTTCACCCTCTCAATCAATACCCTCCCATATAATTTACCAGGAATACTCAACAAACTTATACCTCTGTAATTTGAGCACTCACTCTTATCCCCTTTGCCTTTGTACAATGGCACTATGCACGCATTCCGCCAATCCTCAGGCACCTCACCATGAGTCATACATACATTAAATAACCTTACCAACCAGTCAACAATACAGTCACCCCCTTTCTTAATAAATTCCACTGCAATACCATCCAAACCTGCTGCCTTGCCGGCTTTCATCTTCCGCAAAGCTTTTACTACCTCCTCTCTGTTTACCAAATCATTTTCCCTAACCCTCTCACTTTGCACACCACCTCGACCAAAACACCCTATATCTGCCACTCTGTCATCAGACACATTCAACAAACCTTCAAAATACTCATTCCATCTCCTTCTCACATCACCGCTACTTGTTATCACCTCCCCATTTACGCCCTTCACTGAAGTTCCCATTTGCTCCCTTGTCTTACGCACCCTATTTACCTCCTTCCAGAACATCTTTTTATTCTCCCTAAAATTTACTGATAGTCTCTCACCCCAACTCTCATTTGCCCTTTTTTTCACCTCTTGCACCTTTCTCTTGACCTCCTGTCAAGAGAAAGGTGAGAACAATGGAAGTAAGGGGAGTCGGGGAGGAATGGGATGTATTTAGGGAATCAGTGATGGATTGCGCAAAAGATGCTTGTGGCATGAGAAGAGTGGGAGGTGGGCTGTTTAGAAAGGGTAGTGAGTGGTGGGATGAAGAAGTAAGAGTATTAGTGAAAGAGAAGAGAGAGGCATTTGGACGATTTTTGCAGGGAAAAAATGCAATTGAGTGGGAGAAGTATATATATATATATATATATATATATATATATATATATATATATATATATATATATTCCCATGAGTCCACGGGGAAAGTGAAACACGAAAAGTTCCCAAGTGCACTTTCGTGTAATAATCACATCATCAGGGGAGACACAAGAGAAAAATATAACAGTCACTTGATATACATCGAAGAGACGAAGCTAGGACGCCATTTGGTGAACATGTGATTGTCCAAAACATACAACGAGCGTTCATAAACTTATCATTTTACAAATCTTATCAACAATAAAGTTATCTAATTTGTATAGACCATCACTAATATTAAGATTTTAATTCTTTGTGTATTTAATAATAGAAGATTCAATGATATTTCTCTTGGTAATAGAGTTAGAGTTAATAACTGAGATGGCGTTACTCCAGTCAATACAATGATCATAGTTTTTAACATGATTAAACAAGGCATTTGATTCTTGTCCCGTTCTTATACTATATTTATGTTGCTTAAGTCTAACAGAAAGATCCTTACCAGTCTGACCAACATAAAATCTATCACAGTTTCCACAAGGCACTTTATAGATGCAACCAAGAAAATTTTCTGGTGAATTCCTGATTAAGATATTCTTTATAGTATTATTGTTGCTCAAGGCAACATTTACATTAAAGGATTTAAGCAACATGGGAAGCAAAGTGAAATTATTATTAAAAGGGAGAACTAAAAGATTCTTGGTGTCAATGGGAGGTTTGGGCTCAACTCTATAAAATGATTTCTTTGCTAACTTAAGGGATTTATCAATGAAAGATCTAGGGTACTTTAACTTAGATCAAAAATTTTTATGTTGGTCAGACTGGTAAGGATCTTTCTGTTAGACTTAAACAACATAAATATAGTATAAGAACGGGACAAGAATCAAATGCCTTGTTTAATCATGTTAAAAACTATGATCATTGTATTGACTGGAGTAACGCCATCTCAGTTATTAACTCTAATTCTATTACCAAGAGAAATATCATTGAATCTTCTATTATCAAATACACAAAGAATTATAATCTTAATATTAGTGATGGTCTGTACAAATTAGATTACTTTATTGTTGATAAGATTTGTAAAATGATAAGTTTTTGAATGCTCGTTGTATGTTTTGGACAATCACGTTTACCAAATGGCGTCCTAGCTTCGTCTCTTCGATGTATATCAACTGACTGTTATATTTCTCTCTTGTGTCACCCCTGATGGTGTGATTATTACACGAAAGTGCACTTGGGAACTTTTCGTGTTTCACTTTCCCCGTGGACTCATAGGAATATCTTGATCACGCGCAAAATTGTGATCCTTTCCAATATATATATATATATATATATATATGTGTGTGTGTGTTTGTGTGTGTGTGTGTGTGTGTGTGTGTGTATGTATGTGTGTGTATGTGTGTGTGTGTGTCTGGTGTCAGAGAGCCAGTTCTACAACCTGGATGGATGATGATGTGGTGTGGAATGTGGTCTGGCCGTGCGGGTCCAGACCACACCGTGGTAATGCAACCCCCCCCCTGCTCACGAAGCTACTGCTGCCAAAATTATGACCCTTCCATTTATCATAATTAGTCTATCTTTTTTTTTTTAGAGATAGTATCTCTTCCACTTATGATACCCATCGTTCCAGGAACTTAACGGTTGTAAAGGGATGGCGGGAAAGTATTTAAGTAGAGCGTGATTACTTATATAAAGGAAGGCATTAGGGAAATGTTATGATGATGTTGAAGGAGAATGGATAGCAAGGTATCACACAGCGGGTTGGTAGGTGGCAATACTGCAGCGTACCCGTTACCTGGTATTGCCTGGTAACTAGTCATGGTACCTGCAGCAGTCTGGGTGTCTGTCTGTCTGTCTATCTCTCTGTCTGTCTGTCTGTCTGTCTGTCTGTCTATCTATCTGTCTGTCTGTTCTCGGTAACTTCAACAGGCTGTCTGTCTGTCTGTCTGTCTGTCTATCTCTGTCTGTCTGTCTGTCTATCTGTCTGTCTATTTGTCTATCTGTCTGTCTGTTCTCATTGCCTTCAACAGGCTGTCTGTCTGTCTGTCTGTCTATCTCTGTCTGTCTATCTGTCTATCTGTCTGTCCATTTGTCTGTCTGTCTGTCTGTTCTCATTACCTTCAACAGGCTGTCTGTCTGTCTGTCTGTTCGCTTGTCTGTCTGTCTCTAACTACTCCTAAGTGACTGGGAAGTCAATCACCTAGCCACTCCTAGCTCCCTGGGCCGATCTCTCCCAGCTCACGTTTGTGGGGAGAGAGGGGAGGAAAGAAGGGGAGTTCCAGCACCCCCATTCTTGCATATATAAGGGATGGGGGGGTGTTAACATATGGCTCTATGTTTGGAGGGGGGGAGTTAACATATACCTGTATGTGGGAGTTAACATATACCCATATGTGGAGGGTTAACATACTCCCATATGTAGAGGGTTAACATACATCCATATGTTGGGGGTTAACATACACCCGTATGTGAAGAGTTGGGGTTAACATATATCTGTATGTGGGGAGGGGGTTAACCTACACCAGTATGTAAGGAGGGGGTTAATATATTCCCGTAGGTGAGGGATTAACATATACTCATATGTGAGGGGTTAACAGTATATGGGTTAACATATACCCAGATATAGGGATTGCCATATCCTCGTACATAGGGGGTAATTTAACATATACACTTATGTGGGGGTTAACATATACCCTTATATAGGGGTTAACATATATTCATATGTATGGGTAATTTAACAAATACGCATATGTGGGGGGTTAACATGTACCCATGTGTATGGGTTAACATATACTCGTATATAGGGGTAATTTAACATATACGCATCTGTGGAGATTAACATATACCCATATGTATAGGTTAACATATCCTCGTATATAGGGGTAATTTAACAAATACGCATATGTGGGGAGTTAACATATACACATATGTATGGGTTAACATATACTCGTATATAGGGGTAATTTAACATATACGCATCTGTGGGGATTAACATATACCCATATGTATGGGTTAACATATCCTCATATATTGGGGTTAATTTAACATATACGCATCTGTGGGGATTAACATATACCCATATGTATGGGTTAACATATCCTCATATATCGGGGGTAATTTAACATATACGCATCTGTGGGGATTAACATATACCCATATGTATGGGTTAACATATCCTCATATATCGGGGGTAATTTAACATATACGCATCTGTGGGGATTAACATATACCCATATGTATGGGTTAACATATCCTCATATATCGGGGGTAATTTAACATATACGCATCTGTGGGGATTAACATATACCCATATGTATGGGTTAACATATCCTCATATATCGGGGGTAATTTAACATATACGCATCTGTGGGGATTAACATATACCCATATGTATGGGTTAACATATCCTCATATATCGGGGGTAATTTAACATATACGCATCTGTGGGGATTAACATATACCCATATGTATGGGTTAACATATCCTCATATATCGGGGTTAATTTAACATATACGCATATGTGGGGGGGTTAGCATATACCCTTATGTGGGGAAAGTTAGTTAACACATGTTTGCCCTCAAGTTCAGCTTAAGCTTGAACATGAATAGCCTTTTCACCTCATTGCCTTGAGAAGCTGTCTTGCCCTGAGCCAGACTGATATAAAGCTTGTAAGAGACGGACATGATCAACACTCCTGCAAGTGTTTGATCTCATAAGATGGTAGGAGTAACGGTATCTTGTTACGTGTCTCATTACAGTCTTCACCACTCTCGCTCTGGTCGTGTTTTACTATCATTTCGACCCTTTACTATCTGCTGGGGTCATTCCTTTAGGCTTTACGACATGCTAGAGTCATCCCTATAGGCTTTTGGCACACTCCGACTCTTTTAGTACCAGTAGGAGTCATTCCTTTAGGCTATACTGCCTGCAGGAGTCATTCCTTTAGGGTATACTGCTTGCAGGAGTCATTCCTTTAGGGTATACTGCCTGCAGGAGTCATTCCTTTAGGCTTTACTACCTGTAGGAGTCATTCCTTTAGGCTTTTGACACTCGCCTTGTTATCAAGCGAAAACCCCTGATATCTTTGAAAGTTCGCCCATTACAGCAGGTTCTGATCCCACACCCACTACAGCAGGGTCTGATCCCACACCCACTACAGCAGGGTCTGATCCCACACCCACTACAGCAGGTTCTGATCCCACACCCACTACAGCAGGGTCTGATCCCACACCCGCTACAGCAGGTTCTGATCCCACACCCACTACAGCAGGTGCTGATCCCACACCCACTACAGCAGGTTCTGATCTCACACCCACTACAGCAGGTTCTGATCCCACACCCACTACAGCAGGTTCTGATCCCACACCCACTACAGCAGGTTCTGATCCCACACCCACTACAGCAGGTTCTGATCCCACACCCACTACAGCAGGGTCTGATCCCACACCCACTACAGCAGGTTCTGATCCCACACCCACTACAGCAGGGTCTGATCCCACACCCACTACAGCAGGGTCTGATCCCACACCCACTACAGCAGGTTCTGATCCCACACCCACTACAGCAGGTTCTGATCCCACACCCACTACAGCAGGTGCTGATCCCACACCCACTACAGCAGGTTCTGATCCCACACCAGCTGTAGTGCGATTGGTTTAAGCGTGGGATTCGAACCCTGGACAGGGTGTTTGGCTACCTGGGCCGCCACACTGAGGTTAGCAGATATGTATCCCCATGTCCCATCTTCATCTCAGTGGGGGGGGGGGGGACACACACACACACTGGATGACCAGTAGCTGCGTCATTTTCGGTAGGCGAACACAACTTCCAGGGTTCGAACCCCACCCCGTTTGATGTAATGAGTGCATATCTTACTGCGTATCTGCGTGAGGGCGTCACCCCAGGTATCTATCTATCGCCTCTTCTGTGTCTATTCGCTAGCGCCCTTAGCACTCTCTGGGGTCCGTGGCTGATGGAGCGTTAAGGTCGAGACTCTGAAGGGAAAAGATGGACTGGTAGCTTTTAGTGGTCTGTGTCTGGGAGCCAATACAGTTCTTCCCTGTATTCTCTCTGTAGCCTCTCCTCAGCGAGGGGATTACAGCAAGACTGTAACCTGATTCAAGATTGCCTCGTCACGATGTGTTTTGTTTTTGTTTTTGATGCCACTGTTTTTGTCATCTGTGCTGGACAGTGATACACGTTGCAGGTCTACTGCGTGGGTATATCCAGTGTGTGTGTGTGTGTGTGTGTGTGTGTGTGTGTCTGTCTGTCTGTCTGTCTGTCTGTCTGTATGTGTCTGTGTGTGTGTGTGTGTGTGTGTGTGTGTGTGTGTGTGTGTGTGTGTGTGTGTGTCTGTCTGTCTGTCTATATGTATGTATGTATGAGTGTATGTATGTGTCTGTGTGTGTGTGTGTGTGTGTGTGTGTGTGTGTGTGTGTGTTCAGGACAGGAGACCTTGGCAGAGGTCATTTACTCCTCCCCCTCCCCCCCCCCTCCTCCCCGGGTTAACACGACCTCTTCCATGCGCTTCCTCCCCCCCCCCCACCCCACCCCACGCCAATCAGAGCCACACCTGGAACACGTTTTCTAACAGACGGCTGCCATCCTGACCTTCCATTTTCTTTTCCTCGTCATGAAATACACCATGTCATTTATGCATGTGTCTTGTGTTGTGTTGATGACGCTGTGTCGCAACCCTGTGTAGTACAACAGGAGGGGAAGACAATGTCACCTTCATATATATATATATATATATATATATATATATATATATATATATATATATATATATATATATATATATATATATATATATATTTTTTTTTTTTTATTTTTTTTATTATACTTTGTCGCTGTCTCCCGCGTTTGCGAGGTAGCGCAAGGAAACAGACGAAAGAAATGGCCCAACCCACCCCCATACACATGTATATACATACGTCCACACACGCAAATATACATACCTACACAGCTTTCCATGGTTTACCCCAGACGCTTCACATGCTCCGATTCAATCCACTGACAGCACGTCAACCACATCGATCCAATTCACTCTATTCCTTGCCCTCCTTTCACCCTCCTGCATGTTCAGGCCCCGATCACACAAAATCTTTTTCACTCCATCTTTCCACCTCCAATTTGGTCTCCCTCTTCTCCTCGTTCCCTCCACCTCCGACACATATATCCTCTTGGTCAATCTTTCCTCACTCATTCTCTCCATGTGACCAAACCATTTCAAAACACCCTCTTCTGCTCTCTCAACCACGCTCTTTTTATTTCCACACATCTCTCTTACCCTTACGTTACTTACTCGATCAAACCACCTCACACCACACATTGTCCTCAAACATCTCATTTCCAGCACATCCATCCTCCTGCGCACAACTCTATCCATAGTCCACGCCTCGCAACCATACAACATTGTTGGAACCACTATTCCTTCAAACATACCCATTTTTGCTTTCCGAGATAATGTTCTCGACTTCCACACATTCTTCAAGGCTCCCAGAATTTTCGCCCCCTCCCCCACCCTATGATCCACTTCCGCTTCCATGTTTCCATCCGCTGCCAGATCCACTCCCAGATATCTAAAACACTTCACTTCCTCCAGTTTTTCTCCATTCAAACTCACCTCCCAATTGACTTGACCCACAACCCTACTGTACCTAATAACCTTGCTCTTATTCACATTTACTTTTAATTTTCTTCTTTCACACACTTTACCAAACTCAGTCACCAGCTTCTGCAGTTTCTCACATGAATCAGCCACCAGCGCTGTATCATCAGCGAACAACAACTGACTCACTTCCCAAGCTCTCTCATCCCCAACAGACTTCATACTTGCCCCTCTTTCCAAAACTCTTGCATTCACCTCCCTAACAACCCCATCCATAAACAAATTAAACAACCATGGAGACATCACACACCCCTGCCGCAAACCTACATTCACTGAGAACCAATCACTTTCCTCTCTTCCTACACGTACACATTCCTTACATCCTCGATAAAAACTTTTCACTGCTTCTAACAACTTGCCTCCCACACCATATATTCTTAATACCTTCCACAGAGCACTCTTTCATACTCTTTCATATGACCGGCTCCAGATCACTTAAATGCTACTTAAAATTCCATTTGCTTTTTCTTAGTATTTATAAATGTCTTTCTTCTTTGGAAACAACTGAGCATCATTTCCCTCTAACACTTCTGATTCCATCTCGCTCTCAAACTTTATGATGCTCTGGGGGGGGAGACATGACTGCTACCGACTCTATCCTTTTCCCGCCCTTTTGTGGAACTGGTTGTAGCTTATTTAGGTGTAAGCTGTTTTTGGAGCTACTCTAAGATGTGCAAAGGGGAAGTGGGGTATTGGGGATAGTGGATAGATGGAAGCATTGAAGATGGATAAGATAATGGTGGATGTAACTGTATGGTTTGTTAAAGGTATTAATGGATTAATGTATGGAATAAAAAAGGGGTTTGTAGTGCCACGGATATTACCAGCCTATCCGGCTGTGCCGGTGCGGCTGGTTTCTTCAGCAATGACTTTTTCTTCCTCGGCGCTGTTTTACAATGCAGTTGCCCGGTTCCCAGCGCTCGTTGGCAACACATACTCGTCCTTTAATACATCCCGTGTGACGGCCTCGCGTGTCTGCTTTCTCTGGCTTCCATTTCCGGCTTTTGTAGCACGAATGAGACCGGAGCTATGCTACATTGAGGGGGTGATTAAGACCGCCTGTGGGAGCACAGGCTAGGTTGTGCGCATGGGGATCCAGGGGAGGATAGCTAGCGGATGTATCAGTCCTTCAAGGATCAGTTTGGTGTGAGACAACTTTTTTGGTAGATGTCTGCTCGCACACCACAACTATGCTTTGGCACGTTGGGTTGCAACGCTGGCATCCGTTCTCGTGTAGCGACGGGCTCAGGGAGGAGTTGTCGTGCGCCACATAGCCTAGGTCTGTGGGGAAACGGAGTTTATGCGGAAACATTATGCAACCGAGGAGAGCGGGACTTGAAGTCGCGTTAGGCGGCTGACATAGTAGACTGGTAAATGGGAGTTGTTACAAAGCATCGCGGAGCTGGACTCTTGAGTGAGGGGGAGATTGAATGATAGGTGGAAAGGTTTTCGTATGGAACATGGCATAACCGTAGAAAAGGATAGGCCTTTGTTCGCTCACGTGGTTACACATTGCTGTTCGATGGCTCTACTGGTACTTCTCAAACAGGTCTCTTACCTAGCTCACCTTACTCTCACCACCCTCTTCACCCCATACATTCTCTTTCTTTTCTGGAAACCATTTTCATGCTAGAAGTTTCAGTTTTCTAAAATTGTGTCTTACATTTTTCACATGTGTATATATGTCTTGTGTGTGTGTGTGTATGTGTGCGTGTGTGTGTGTATGTGTGTGTATGTGTTATACTATATATGTATATTATCACCTGGGGTTAGGGGTGATAGAAATACTTCCACGGCTTTCCTCGCGTGTCGTTGAAAAGCGACTAGAGGGGACGGGTGCGGGGGGCCAGAATTCCTCCCAGTCCTTGTATTTTTTTTAAACTGCTATAATGGGTAAACTGAAGAAGGAGTCACGCGGGGAGTGCTCATCCTTGGAGGCTTCAGATTGGGGTTGGCCTTATGTGTGTGGAATGGTAACCAGTTGTGAAATTTTGGAGAGATAGGTAGTATGTTTGAGGAAAGGAACCTGGATGTTTTGGCTCTGAGTGAAACGAAGCTCAAGGGGTAAAAGGGGAGAGTGGTTTGGGAATGTCTTGGGAGTAATGTCAGGGGTTAGTGTGAGGATCAAGAGCAAGGGGTAGGAGTAGAAGTACTCCTGAAACAGGTCGTTGTGCGAAGTATGTGATCAGAATGTCAAGATAAGGTATATTCTACGATTAATATGGGTTTAATACTGGAATTGATGGAGAAGAGAATGGGTGATTATTGGTGCATATGAACCTGGGCCTTGAGAAGATAGGATCATGAGTGGCAAGTGTTTTGGGAGCAGCTGAATGAAAGTGTGTTAGTGGTTGTGATGCACGGAGCCGGGTGATAGTGTTGGGTGATTTGAATGCAAAGGTGAGTAAATGTGGCAGTTGAGGGAATTATTGGCTATACATGGGGGTGTTCAGTGCTTGTTAAATGGAAAATGCGTGAAGAGCTTGTTAGATTTTTGTGCTGAAAAGGACTGATGATTGGGAATACTGGTTTAAAAAGCGAGATATACATATGTATACTTATTTAAGTAGCGAGAGATGGCAGAGAGCGTTTTTGGATATACGTGTGTATTGCTGGCGCGCGATAGAGAGACTTGTGGATGTTAATGTGCTGTGAGGTGCAACTGGAGGGATGTCTGTTCTTTATCTGAGTGGTAGGCTAAAGGTGATAGATATATATATATATTTTATATATTTATATCTATATATTTATTTTATATTATATATATATATTTATATATATATTTATATATTTTTTTTTTTTTTTGTTTTTACTTTGTTCGCGGTCTCCCGCGTGTGCGAGGGTGCGCTAGGATACAGTCGAAAGTTAGGGCCTATACCCCCCCCCAGTATCTCATGTTACTGACACACGTCCACAATCGCATTATATACTTTCCGTCCTGCTTCCTGGGGGTAACCCAGTCGCTGCTACCTGGCCGGGTTTAATGCCTCGGTCTGCTAAGTATTACCCCGGTATTCATATGCGCGACTTTGCTCGCTTTTCCCTGGCCCGCAGTGCTCACGCCTGCTTGGGCTGCACAGTGCTACTCGGTAGAGGAGGGATAGAATGAAGGGAATAAGCAATTGGGGGGGACAAGAGGCGAAGCGGTACAGACTCAGAAGTATATGTTGTGACGCGGGGGCTTGCGGGCCGATAGATGGAGAGCCTGGGGACAATTGTAATAGGATTTTTATCAAGCGGACAGAGCGCGATTAATAGAGGAGGTGGTGGGCACTATATGAGCGAGTTCCCGTTCGGGTCGGTCGCGTGATTCCTTACCTCCTCTCTCAAATATGGGGCCTATTTCTGAGCAAGGGACATGCTTGACTGCAGCCGGCGCCTATCTAGAGTGGAATGATGAAATAGAAGAGATAAATGTATTATGGGCGGGTTTAATTAGTGGCAGGATTTATGTAAATGGGGGAGGGAAGAGTGTAGGGGAGCGTAGGACTAAATGGGGGGAATTGGGAGACATTTTTGGGGGGACCCACGCAAAAATTACAGAGGTGGAATCGGCCGCGGACCTGGGGGACTGACGAGGTCATGTGAACTCGAACTGTTGTGCGTAGTTTATAGGCTAGGACGCTGGGGGGAGCACTGGATTATAGCTACGCAACTTGGGTCGGGTCACAGATTCAAAGTCGGGTAAGTTTGTTAAGGGCGAGGTGGCTCTGGGGAGGAGGCTGAAGACTAATGGTGTGTGTGTTGTGTGTGTGTGTGTCGTGTGTGTGTGTACTGTGTGTGTAGTGTGGTGTGTAGTGTATTGTAGTTTGAGAGTGTTGGTGCAAGGGGGATGGGGGATTAAGGTACTTCCCACGTATTCCATGGGGTCGTTGAAGGCGACGTATTAGGGGGTAGGGAGCGGGGGGCGGGGGGGTTGGCAGCCCGATCGGGTTGTTGTTTTTTTTGTGGTTTGTTTGTAAGGGTCCATAAAGATTTGGTACAGTGAATTGGGGCCAGGTGAGGGTTTTCCCTCAAGGGCACAGTCAGCTGTTCTTTACGCTACCTCGCTGCTTGCGGGTATATGGAGTTGTGGGGGTTTGTTATTTGTGGGGGGTGTGGGGGGGTGGGTGTGTGGGTGGTAGTGGTTGTTTTTGTTATTTTGTGTTTATATTTATATATATTTGTTTTTATATGTAATATATTTATATGTGTGTATATTTTTTTTTTTCTTCCAATAAGAAGAACAGTGCCCGAAAGAGGGCCACGGTGAGCGATATTCCTCAAAGACCCAGTCCATGTTCTTAACGCTACCTCGGGGATATCGCGGGTAAATGGCGATTAGGTTGTGTTGATTTATATTTTATTGATAGATTTTGGTATTTGCTTTTTTTTGTTATTTATTTATATATATATATATATTTATATATATTTTTAGATTATTCTTTGAGTCCAAGGGGGGATTGTGAAACTCGATAAGTGGCCTAGGGACGGGCGTGCATTAATAACATCTTCCTGGGGAGGAGACCACAACGGAGGGATTTTGTTATGTAAGTGGATAGTATTCCACGATAGAGAGTTGAGTGGGTCGACTGGGGGGTTTGGGGGTGGTGGTGGGGGTAGGGGACTTGTATGGTATTCAGTTAGGTTGCCTGTTTACGAGGTGGGGGTATTGGTTGGTGTTGCGGGTGTGGTGGTTGGGAGTGTATTGGGTGTGTACGGGTGGAGGGTGGTTTTGGGGGTTTTCTTGGATCAATACTGGGACTATTTTTGATGATTGTGGTGTGGCGAGTGGGACTTGGGCGTAGGGAGTTTGGGAGGGAGGAGGGGGGGATTTTTTCTGTCGGGGATGATAATTTGTTAGTGGTGGGTGTTTTGTGGCTGGGTATTATTATATTTGGGTGGGTTTTGAGCTTGTGTGGGGGGGGGGGGGGGTAGGTTTTTGTACTGAGCAGTCAGATGGTAGGGGGTAGAGCTGGTCCGTGGTTTCAGATTAAAAAGTTTAAAGTTGAAGAGGTTCGTGTAGATCAGGGGTTTGCTGTGAAGAACGTTTGTGGAAATACTTAGAAAAACAGATGGATTTGATTGTAGCTTTTTTGGATCTGGAAGAAGGCATTTGAAGGAGTTGATAGAGGTGCTTTGTGGAAGGTATTAAGAATATATAGTGTGGGAGGTTAGTTGCTAGAAGCGGTGAAAAGTTTTTACCTAGCATGTAAGGCGTGTGTACGAGTAGGAAGAGAGGAAAGTGTTTGGTTCTCAGAGAATGTCTCTTTGCGGCAGGGTTACGTGATGTCTCCATGGTTGTTTAATTTGTTTATGGATGGGGCTGTTAGGGAGGAGAATGCAAGAGTTTTGGAAAGAGGGGCAAGTATGCAGTCTGTTGTGGATGAGAGAGCTTGGGAAGTGAGTCAGTTGTTGTTCGCTGATGATACAGCGCTGGTGGCTGATTCGAGTGAGAAACTACAGAAGCTGGTGACTGAGTTTGGTAAAGTGTGTGAAAGAAGAAAGCTGAGAGTAAATGTGAATAAGAGCAAGGTAATTAGGTACAGTAGGGTTGAGGGACAAGTCAATTGGCAGGTAAGTTTGAATGTAGAAAAACTAGGGGAAGTAAAGTTCTTTAGATATCTGGGAGTGGATTTAGCAGTGGATGGAACCATGGAAGCGGAAGTAAGTCACAGGGTGGGGAAGGGTCGAAGGTTCTGGGAGCGTTGAAGAATATGTGGAAGGCGAGAACATTATCTCGGAGAGCAAAAATGAGTATGTCTGAAGGAATAATAGTGGTTCCAACAATGTTATATGGTTGCGAGGCGTGGGCTATAGATAGGGTTGCACGGAGGCGGGTGGATGCGTTGGAAATGAGATGTTTGAGGATAGTATGTGGTGTGAGGTGGTTTGATCGAGCAAGTAATGATAGGGTAAGAGAGATATGTGGTAATAAAAAGCGTGTGGTTGAGAGCGCAAACGAGGGTGTATTGAAATGGTTTGGTCACATGGAGAGAATGAGCTGTAAATGGATTGAACCAGGGCATTTGAAGGGTCTTGGGTAAACCATGGATAGGTCTGTAAGGCCTGGATGTGGAAAGGGATCTGTGGTTTCGGTGCATTACACATGACAGCTAGAGACTGAGTGTGAACGAATATGGCCTTTGTTGTCTTCTCCTAGCGCTACCTCGCGCTCATGGGTGGGGTGGAGGTGGGGTGCTGTTTTTCATTTGTGGCGGGGTAGCGACGAGAATGAATGAAGGCAGCAAGTATGAATATGTACATGTGGATATATTTATATGTTTGTGTATGTATATATATGTATACTTTAAAATGTATAGGTATGTTCATATGCGTATGTACTTGGGTGGGTTGAACCACTCATTCGTCTGTTTCCCTGCGCTACCTCGCTAACGCGGGAGACAGCGACTAAGTCTAATAGATTAGATTAAGATAAAAAAAGAAAAAAGAAAAAAGAAAAAGAAAAAATATTATATATATATATATATATATATATATATATATATATATATATATATATATATATATATATATATATATATATATGTATAAAATATATATATATAAAATATATATAATATATATATATATACAAACCTCCAACAGCCAGGGTCGAACTGGGACCCTGGGAAAGGGCTCATGCTAAACCGTAGGCTTTAGACTGTGAAATTTAGGAAACAACTATTCGAAATACTGAGTCCTCGAATCCCCTTGTCTCAAATGGTGAGCATACGGGGTCTACTGGTTGTTTAAAACAGCGCACATAGCCAGCTGATAGCGTTTACCGAACCTAACGTACAAGCGGAGGTATAGGGAATACGAATAAATTGCAATGAACGCGCGGTTAAATGCCTGCCTCGGCCCCAGGGGCCCCCGGGTGATCCTGGCTGTTGGAGGTTTGTATGTTCTATAAAGTGCGCTTTCATATCCCACTTTATTGGGAATTTTAAATTTAATTTTATTTAACTTTGTCGCGGTTTTCCCGCTTGCAGAAGTTAGCGCAAGGGAAACGACGAAAGAAAGGGCCCCAACCCCCCCCCCCCCCATACATGTATATACATGGGTCAAACACGCATATTTACATCCCAAACAGTTTTCCCCTTGGTTTTCCCCCAGACCCCTTCAAATGCCCTGATTCAATCCTGATAGCACGTCAACCCGGTTTTACCTTGCTCCAATACTCTATTCTTGCCCCCCCTTTACTCTGCATTTTCCCGGGCCCCCGATCCACAAAATTTTTTTTTCACTCCATCTTTCCACCTCCAATTTGGTTTTTTTTTTTTTTTTTCCTTTTTTTTTTCCCCCTCTTCCCCCCCCCCAACCTCCGACACATATATCCTCTTGGTCATCTTTCCTCACTCATTCTCTCATGTGCCAAACCATTTCAACACCTTTCGCCTCTCACCCGTTTTTCCTTTTTATTCCCACATTTCTCTACCCTTGGGTACTCACTCGATCAAACCACTTCCCCCACACATTGTCTTCAACATTCATTTCCAGCCTTTCCATCCTCCTGCGAAAAACTTACATAGGCCCCCGCCTCGCACATACACATGTTGGAACCAATATTCCTTAAAAATACCATTTTTGCTTTCGAGATAATTTCTGACTTCCACAATTCTCAAGGCCCCAAAAATTTCGCCCCTCCCCCACCCCCATGATCCCCTCCGCTTTCCTTTGGGCCCATCCGCTGCAAAATCCCCTCCAGTTTTCTAAAAAAACTTCCCTTCCTCCAGTTTTTCTTTCCCTTCAAAAATCACCTCCATTGACTTGACCCCCACCCTTTCTGTACCTAATAAAATTTCCTTTTTTTCACCCTTTTTTTATTAACTTTCCCTTTTTCCACACACTTTTTTCCAAACTCATTCACAGCTTCTGCGTTCTCACATGGGAAACAGCACCAGCGCTGTATCATCAGCGAAAACAATGATCCTTCCCCAAACTCCCTTTATCCCCCAACCCGACTTCATTCTTGCCCTCTTTCCCAAAATCTTGCATTTAACTCCCTAACAACCCCATCCATAAACAAATTAAACAACCAGGAGCCCTCAACACCCTGCCGCAAACCTACATTCCTTTAGACCCAAACATTTCCCTCTTCTACACGTTTCACATGCTTAAAACCTCGATAAAAACTTTTCATGCTTTTTAAAAAACTTTCTCCACACCCCTATATTCTTTATACCTTCCACAGGGGCATCTTTCAACTCTCCCTATGCCTTCTCCAGATCCATAAATGCTACATTTCAAATATTTGCTTTTTTAAGTATTTTTCTCAAACATCCTTCAAAACAAACCCTATCCACACATCCTTACATTTTGAAACCACACTTTTTTTTTTCCCCAATCTGTGCTCTGTACATCCTTCACCCTCTTTATTTAAAACCCCCCCCATATTTAAATTTTTTAGGAATCTCAAAAACTTATACCTCTGGAATTGAGCACTCACTCTTATCCCCCTTTTCCTTTGTAATGGGGACTATGCAGCATTCTGCCAATCCTCAGGCACCTCACCCTGAGTCATCATACATTAATACTTACCAAACAGTCAACAATCAGGGCACCCCCTTTTAATAAATTCATTGGGAATGCCATCCAACCTGCTGCCTTGCGGGGTTTCTCTTCCGCAAGGGTTTCCTACCTCTTCTCTGTTACAATCATTTTCCCTAACCCTCCACTTTCACTGCCACCCAATAACCTCCTCATATCAACCAACCTTAAATCACAACCTTATCTTCTAAGGTACATATTGGCCTAAAATTGCTTCTACCCCTTATTCCCCTCAGTAATCCCAAAATCTTCGATAGCCTATCTCTAACCCTTTCCCTTTCAAAGGCCTTTTTTGAACCCCCACCCCACTTATTCCTACTTTCCTACCCCGCCGCCCCTTAATTTCCCGCTCCCCATAAACCTCCCTGGGCGGTTTTTGAAAACTTTCTTATCTTTCGTTCCTCTTTTCCCTATCTCATTTGCCCAAGACCACATACTAATTCTTGCCCCCTTTCCAAACCAAAACTCTAATATAATCTCTTCCCCCACTCTCACTCTTTACCCTCCAAGGCATTACAATTCATTTGCCCCTTTTTTACTTTAATCCCAAACATTTTTTTCTTCGATACTCTTAACCAACTCACCCTCATTTGCCTCTTTTTTTTC
>NC_092255.1:250666-270666 GCF_036320965.1 Panulirus ornatus | reverse complement strand
GGCTTAGGGTAAGTACCTGTGGCCAAGTGTGGCCAGAACACAGGTATAGGGTGAGTACATCTGGTAACTGTGGCCAGAACACGGGTTTAGGTTGAGTACATGTGGCCAAGTATGGCCAGAACACTGGTACAGGGTGAGTTAAATGTGGCCAAGTGTGGCCAGAACACGGGTACATGGTGAGTACATTAGGTAACTGTGGCCAGACAACGGGTTTAGGGTGAGTACATTCGGTAACTGTGGCCAGAACACGGGGCTTAGGTTGAGTACATGTGGCCAAGTATGGCCAGAACACGGGTACAGGGTGAGAACATGTGGCCAAGTATGGCCAGAACACGGGTACAGGGTGGGTACATGTGGCCAAGTGTGGCCAGAACACGGGTACAGGGTGAGTACATTTTTTTAAGTATGGGCAGAACACGGGCTTAGAGTGAGTACATGTGGCCAGAAGACGTGCATAGAGTGAGTACATTTGGGCAAGTGTGGCCAGGACACGAGCTCAGGGTGAGTGAGTCTGGCCACTGCGGCCAACAAGCGGATGAAGCAGCAATATTTACAAGCGCACATCTTAAGTGGGACTATCCACTCAAGCTGTAGCTAGCACTCTCGCCCACTGAGGCCATCACACGCACTCGGGGACACTGTCAGTGGGTTTCGAACGGCAGATGTGGCCATCATTCACCTAAAGCCAGTGGCACAGAATTTACAAAAATATTTCAATTCGCTGATTTTTTTTTTCTTTACATCTTCGTAAATGTATCTGTCAATTTATGTAGGGTGTAAGGAGTTATATTCTTGATTCCCATGAGTAAAACTGAAAGTGGATGGAGAGAGATGGGGAATTATTGGTGCCTCTGCACCTGGGCATGAGAAAAAAGATCATGAGAGGCAAGTGTTTTGAGAGCAGCTGAGAGAGTGTATCAGCAGCTTTGGTGCACGAAACTAGGTGATTTAAATGCGAAGGTAAGTAATGTGGCAGTTGAGGGTATAATTGGTGTACATGGGGTGTTCAGTGTTGTGAATAGAAATGGGGAAGAGCTTGTGGAGTTGTGTGCTGAAAAAGGACTGGTGATTGGGAATACCTGGTTTGAAGAGAGAGATATACATAAGTATACGTATGTGAGTAGGAGAGATTGTCAAAGGGGTATTATTAGATTATTAGATTACTTATTGATTAATAGGCTTGTAAAAGAGAGACTTTTGAATGTGAATGTGCTGAGAGGGGCAGCGGGAGGGATGTCTGATCACTATCTCGTGGAGGCGAGGGTGAATATTTATTGAGGTTTTCGAAAAAGAGGAAAAAATGTCGGAAAGAAAAGAGCGATGAAATTAAGTGAGCTTGGAGAAGAGATTTGCTTGAAGAAATACCAGCAGAGATTGAGTGTAGAATAGCAAAAGGTGAGAGCAAATGACGTGAGGGGAGTGGGTGAGTAATGGGATGTATTTAGGGAAGCAGTTATGGTATGTGCAAAAGATGCCTGTGACATGAGAAAGGTGGGAGGTGAGCATATTAGAAAGGGTGGTGAGTGGTGGGATGAAGAAGTAAAGTTGTTAGTGAAAGAGAAAAGATAGGCGTTTGGGCGATACTTGCAAGAAAGAAGAGCAAAAGACTGGGAGATGTAAAAGAGAAACCAGCAGGAGGTCAAGAAAAAGGTGCATGGGTTGAAAAAGTGGGCAAATGATAGTTGAGGTGAACGGGTATCAGTAAACTTTACGGAAAATGAGAAGATGTTTGAAGGAGGTAAGTAATGTATGGAAGACAAGAATACAAATGGAAACATCGGTGAAGGGGGCAAAAGGAGTAGTGATAACAGATAGAGATTAAGTGAGGAGGAGATGGTTTGATCATAACGAAGGACTGTTAAATGTGTTTGATAATAGAGTGATAGATGTAGGATGTTTTGGTAAGGGTGGTATGCGAAGTGAGAGAGTCATAGAGAGTGGTTTGGTGAAAAGAGAAGAGGTGATGAAAGCCTCACGGAAGATGAAATACGGCAAGGCGGCAGGAACGGATGGTATTGCAGTTGCATTTCTTGGGAAAGGTGGTGACTGTTGTGTTGATTGCTTGGTAAGGGTTTTCAGTTTATGCATGGATCATGGTGAAGTGCCTGAGGATTTGCAGAATGCATTTATAATGCCAATGTATAATGGCAAGGAAGATAAAGTTGAGTGTTCAAACTATAGAGGAATAAGTTTGTTGAGTATACCTGGTAAGTTGTATGGGAGGGTATTGATGAAGAGGGTGAAGGAATGTTTCAAATGTGGTAGAGGATGTCTTTGCTTTGGGGAATGTGTGTGAGAAATAGAAAACAAATGGATTTGTATGTGGCATTTATGGATCTGGAGGGGGGCATATGATAGGGTTGATGAGAGATGCTTTGTGGAAAGTCTTAGAAATATACGGTGTAGGAAGTATGCTGCTAAAAGCAGTGAGATGTTTTTATCAGGGGTGTAAGGCTTGTGTACGAGTAGGAGAGGAGAGTGAATGGTTCTTGGTGAAGGTCGTGTTTTCGGAAAGGGTGTGTGATGTCACCATGACGGTTTAATTTGTTTATAGATGGGATAGTGAGTGAGATAAGTGCAAATATCTCGGAGAGAGGGGCGAGTCTGCAGTCTTTGGGGATGAGAGGGCCTGGAAAGTGAGTCATTTGTTGTTTGCTGATGATAAAGAAAAATTGTGGCAGATTCTATTAAAAAAACTGCAGAAGTTGGTGACTTAAGATTGGAAGAATGTGTGAAAGGAGAAAGTTGAGGTTATTAGGCTTAGCAGGGTTGAGGACGTAAATCGTGGAGTGGACGTGGCAGCGAATGGAACCATGAAAGCGAAATTGAGTCATAGGGTGGGGAAGGGGGCAAAGGCTCTGGGAGCGCTGATGAGTGTGTGAGAAGAGTGAATGTTATCTGGGTGGGTAAAAATGGAACCGTAGACATAGTCTTTGCCACCAGGAAACCATAGACTTAGTCTTTGCCACCAGGGTGCTACAGACATAAACTTTGCAACCAGGGAACCCCAATCTAGTAACATCTGAACCCAGAAAGACTACAGGGTTAAAAACCCGTGGATATCTGGGATGTGACGTCTCCCTTGTTCCCTGGCCGCGCTAACTGGCCAATTGCCTCGGCGCTGCTGCAGATGTGGTCTTCCCAGAGGAGGAGGAGGTAGACCACTGTCAACTACGAGATGGGAGAGCAGGTCGGTGTGTTGACATCCGCTCCTGCCCCGTTGTCCTTGAGGATATACACAGCTCCCGTCCGGTCGACTGCCGTTTCAATAGGTTCTCTCCCGTCGTCTGCTGTCCCCTGAGCACAGGTATGTCACCGCGGCTATTTGATCTCATGCATTTATGATAGAGGAGGAGAGGTCCCGATTTGCGCTGGTCGTCGAAGCTGTTCGTTTCATCTGTCTCTTTGTCTCTCAAGACATAGCACTGTTTACCAGGTCTAGGAGAGAGAGAGAGAGCTAAAGCTGAGGTGCTTACAGTGCTAAGCTTGAGCGCAGCTGAGAGTCAGGCAAATGTAGTCGATTTTCCAAAACGTATGCGGAGCATTTTCTTTACTCATATATCCATTGGCGTTTTCTATCGAGCACACAGGGGTTCCATAAGGACACGCTTCGTCTCTTCGATGTATATCAACTGACTGTTATATTTCTCTCTTGTGTTTCCCCTGATGATGTGATTATTACACGAAAGTGATCTTGGGAACTTTTCGTGTTTCATTTTCCCCGTGGTCTCATAGGAATGAATATATATATATATATATATATATATATATATATATATATATATATATATATATATATATATATATATATGTGTGTGTGTGTGTGTGTGTGTGTGTGTGTGTGTGTGTGTGTGTGTGTGGAAATAAAAAGAGCGTGGTTGAGAGAGCAGAAGAGGGTGTTTTGAAATGGTTTGGGCACATGGAGAGAATGAATGAGGAAAGATTGACCAAGAGGATATATGTGTCGGAGGTGGAGGGAACGAGGAGAAGTGGGAGACCAAATTGGAGGTGGAAAGATGGAGTGAAAAAGATTTTGAGTGATCGGGGCCTGAACATGCAGGAGGGTGAAAGGCGGGCAAGGAATAGAGTGAATTGGATCGATGTGGTATACCGGGGTCGACGTGCTGTCAATGGATTGAATCAGGGCATGTGAAGCGTCTGGGGTAAACCATAGAAAGTTCTGTGGGGCCTGGATATGGAAAGGGAGCTGTGGTTTCGGGCATTATTGCATGACTGCTAGAGACTGAGCGTGAACGAATGGGGCCTTTGTTGTCTTTTCCTAGCGCTACCTCGCACACATGAGGGGGGAGGGGGATGTTATTCCATGTGTGGCTGGGTGGCGATGGGAATGAATAAAGGCAGACAGTGTGAATTGTGTGCATGTGTATATATGTATGTGTCTGTGTGTGTATATATATGTGTACATTGAGATGTATAGGTATGTATATTTGCGTGTGTGGACGTGTATGTATATATATGTGTATGGGGGTGGGTTGGGCCATTTCTTTCGTCTGTTTCCTTGCGCTACCTCGCAAACGCGGGAGACAGCGACAAAGCAAAATGAATAAATATAAATATAAATATTTTACTTAGTCGCTCTCTCTCACGTTAGCGAGGTAGCGCAAGGAAACGAAACAGACGAAAGAATGGCCCAACCCACCCACATACACATGTATATACATAAACGCCCACACACGCATATATGCATACCTATACATTTCAACGTATACATACATATATATGCACAGACATATACATATATACACATGTGCATATCCATATTTGCTGCCTTCATCCATTCTCGTTGCCACCCTGCCACACATGAAAAGGGCACCCTCCTCCCCCTAGGCGCGCGCGCGAGGTAGCGCTAGGAAAAGAAAACAAAGGCCACATTCGTTCACACTCAGTCTCTAGCTGTCATGTGTAATGCACCGAAACCACAGCTCCCTTGCCGCGTCCAGGCCCCCACAAAACTTTCCATGGTTTTCCTCAGACCCTTCACATGCCCTGGTTCAATCCATTGACAGCACGTCGACCCCGGTATACCACATCGATCCAATTCACTCTATTCCTTGCCCGCCTTTCACCCTCCTGCATGTTCAGGCCCCGATCACTCAAAATCTTTTTCACTCCATCTTTCCACCTCCAATTTGGTCTCCCACTTCTCCTCGTTCCTTCCACCTCCGACACATATATCCTCTTGGTCAATCTTTCCTCATTCTCTCCATGTGCCCAAACCATTTCAAAACACCCTCTTCTGCTCTCTCCCCTCCCCCACCCTGTGACTCACTTCCGCTTCCATGGTTCCATCCGCTGTTAAATCCACTCCCAGATATCTGAAACACTTCACTTCCTCCAGTTTTTCTCCATTCAAACTTACCTCCCAATTGACTTGTCCCTCAACCCTACTGTACCTAATAACCTTGCTCTTATTCACATTTATTCTCAACTTTCTTCTTTCACACACTTTACCAAACTCAGTCACAACTTTTTTATTTGAAATTTCCCCTATTCTGTCACAACTACGCAGGGTGTAGTTGCGTTTATCATATCCCAGGAAAGGTGAGGATTCAGCCTCGTCTAGCATAGCCAGTGACCTGGGTAAATAGCCGTTGACCTGAGTCTGTTACAAATAGCCATTGACCTTAAAGATAGCTAGTGACCTGGATCTGTAAACATAGCCATTGACCTGAGCCTGTTGAAAATAGCCATTGACCTGAGTCTAATAATAGCCATTGACCGTAGACAAATGATAGCCGTTGACCTTAGTCTAATGATAGCCATTGACCTGAATATAGTAATAGCCATTGACCTGAGTCTGATGATAGCCACTGACCTGAGTCTGTTAGAAATAGCCATTGACCTAAGTCTGTTAAGATAGCCATTGGCCTGAGTCTGATGATAGCCACTGACCTGAGTCTGTTAGAAATAGCCATTGACCTAAGTCTGTTAAGATAGCCATTGGCCTGAGTCTCATAATAGCCACTGACCTGATTCTAATGATAGCCATTGAACCGAGTCTGTAATAATAGCCATTGACCTCAGTCTAATGATAGCCATTGACCTGAGTCTTTAAAGATAGCCATCGACGAGAGTCTCTTAAAATAACCATTGACCTGATCAGTCTAATAATAGCGAATGACCTGAGTCTAATAATAGCCATTGACTTGAGTCTATCCACTTTACAGAAAACGTGTCGACTCGTATAGAAGACACCATGTCTCCTCCAGCCCTCAACTTTGGTGAGTGATCATCCAACATGTCTTCATTTCCTTCAAAGAATAAAGAAAGAAGTCACCTTCATAGTCCATTTCCCAACTTGCTAATTGATAGGCTTAATTAGATCCTGTTTGACGTCATGATTTCAGGAAGGAGAAAAAAATTGTCTTCGTTTTCTTTGGGTGTGGGAAGACTAGGTTTTCTTTTTTGGGGGGAGGGGGGACTTGAGTAGTTTTATTTCCTTTAAGTGGTACCCGCCAGCGGCTCCCTCTTCGTTCCAGACTGCGGCGTCAATGTCTACAACACCGTGGTCTTAGACCGCTGGAACTCCGGACCCATCCAGATCCTGCGGCCGGAGGAACCGAACCAGGAACCCGACCACTCGAAGGCGCCACACCTGACGGGTCGACCAGGGATCCCGAAGGAAGCGCTGGACAAAGCGGACGAGTCCTTGAGGGCCATGGCGTCCCTGGGCGAGGGCATTTTCGCCACGGTTGGCGGCATCGCAGGCCAACAAGAGCGCCTGGCCCTGGATGGTAAGTGGTAGTACAAGAGGGGAGGAGAGAAAGGGGGGAGTGATACAGAACCAGTTTTCGACTCCGGTTCGAGACAGTGTGCAATGGTTCAACCCTCCAATACCCGGAGAGGATTGAGTCGTATCTGGAATGCTGTTTCTCTCCTCTCTTCGTCCATTATTTAGTGTATGGCTCATTAGATTTTCTCCAAAAAGATTTAGCTGTAAAGAAGTTTATATACACATATATAAACATGTATTTCACACACACACACACACACACACACACACACACACACACACACCTAGAGGAAGGGAGATTGATTCTGGTATAGCCAGACTCAGCCAAGAGGTGAAGACCTCGATTCATCTGCTCTGATGGATACACGACATCACGGAGAAGGGGGACAGACGGGCAGAGAGAGAGAGAGAGAGAGAGAGAGAGAGAGAGAGAGAGAGAGAGAGAGAGAGAGAGAGAGAGAGAGAGAGAGGAGAGGGGGGGGGGGAGGAAGGGAACCGCCCATCTTGCGTGAGATATGACATCAGATCCCACAAAGTACCGTCGACTGGTCGCATCCAAGCAGTACTGATTCGCCAGAAGTGTCGTGTCTAAGACGAACACAGTCGCACTGGCAGTAGGCAAAGCTTACGAAAGAGAAAACATCCTGGGAGAATTTAGATTGGCATGGATACATAAGGAGTTACAGAGAGACAGTTTCCTCAAATGCATACAGGGAGAATGTCCTGTATCAATACGTCACTATGTAGTCTGGATATATTAATGAGAGGGCGGGACTGATACACCATCAGCAATAGACGTTATTTTTACACATGATGACATAAGGAGGCGGAAACCATCATTGAAAATGAGACGGATGTTCAAAGGGTTCGCGTAGTGCTGGCTTTTGAACAGGTGGGTAACACCTATGAACAAAGTTGTGAACAAATACTTTCCCCTCAGATTCAGTGGGTCAAAGTGCTGCCGATGAGGCTAAGGGATTTCTTTGAAGAGGGTGTGGAAATAATGTGAGGAATTGGATAATAAGGTGATTGCACGCCCACAGACACACAGACATACACACATACTAGAAACTGACTGATGATGTGGATGCATGAGTTGATAAGACATATACACTTGAACACATTCCTCTCAAAACGATATGGAGTTAAATACAGCAGATGGTACGACAATGGGACACTAAGGTAATTTCTTTTCTCCCCTGCAGGCCCTGATTGGCGAGTATGTCGGCGATGAAAAAATCAACTGGTTCTGTGGCGGTGTTCTCATCAACGAGCAATGGGTTCTGTCAGCCCTACACTGCTTCCTCCGAAAGTAAGTTGAAAGAACAATTCGCGTTTTGTATTAAGGAAAGGTATGTACGGTATGGAGTGAATTGGACGGATGGGGTATACCGGGGTCGACGTGCTGTCAATGAATTGAACCAGAGCATGTAAAGCGTCTCGGAGTAAACCATGGAAAGGTCCGTGGGGCCTGGATGTGGAAAGGGAGCTGTGGTTTCGGTGCATTATTACATGACAGCTAGAGACTGAGTGTGAACGAATGTGGCCTCTTCTTCGTCTGGTCTTTACGTGGGAAACGGAGAGAAGAAATATGGATAAAGAAGGAAGACAATGAATGAATGAAGTGATAGCACATATAATGACCTGGGAAATAGTGGCATGGTGATACATCCTTACCAGAGGAATGAAAAACACAACACATAAACATACCCTCACAGCTGACTCTTGTATAAACATACCCTCACAGCTGACTCTTGTATAAACATACCCTCACAGCTGACTCTTGTATAAACATACCCTCACAGCTGACTCTTGTATAAACATACCCTCACAGCTGACTCTTGTATAAACATACCCTCACAGCTGACTCTTGTATAAACATACCCTCACAGCTGACTCTTGTATAAACATACCCTCACAGCTGACTCTTGTATAAACATACCCTCACAGCTGACTCTTGTATAAACATACCCTCACAGCTGACTCTTGTATAAACATACCCTCACAGCTGACTCTTGTATAAACATATCCTCACAGCTGACTCTTGCCCCTGTGGATGAGTATCATCAAATCTAAACTATAAAGTCAAGAAAAGCTTTCATCACGGCAGCACTTCAGCTGCGTCATCTGGCCAGCTGTCTGATTCATGTGGGTATAATATCCTCTTTTTTTTTCTCTCTCTCTCACACAGAGAGACGCTTCTTATGAATGCATTCAATCAATGGGGGACATCACCACCACCCTATACTACTAGATAAGCTGAGGGAAGGGGAAAAAGGTGGGGGGGAGGGTGGTTTAGATAGGGTTTAGATACCATTTCTGTAAACGGAATCAGAAGTGATTTGAGAAACCAAAAGTCAACACTATTGAAGCAACATTCATTTGTTTTCCCCTCCCTCTCGATCAGGCATCCCGAAGTGGTTCGTTTGGGGGAGCATGACTACAACGACGATTGGGATGGGGCCGACCACGAGGACTTTGGTGTATCCCAGACGGTCGTATATCCTGGCTACACCCACCCACAGGCCTACCACGACCTGGCCCTCCTGAAGCTAGACGCCAAGGTCGCCCTGAAGGTCAGCCCATTCCCTAGGGATGACTGCTGTGCCAAAACACACACACTCCCCCACATTCCCCCCCCGTCCTCTGCCTTTATTGTGGTCATTAGACATACCTTTATCATTAGCAGTAGATGTTTACCATCATTAGCAGTAGATGTTTTACCATCATTAGCAGTAGATGTTTACCATCATTAGCAGTAGATGTTTTACCATCATTAGCAGCAGATGTTTTACCATCATTAGCAGTAGATGTTTTATCATCATTAGCAGTAGATGTTTACCATCATTAGCAGTAGATGTTTTACCATCATTAGCAGTAGATGTTTACCATCATTAGCAGTAGATGTTTTACCATCATTAGCAGAAGATGTTTTACCATCATTAGCAGTAGATGTTTTACCATCATTAGCAGTAGATGTTTACCATCATTAGCAGTAGCTGTTTACCATCATTAGCAGTAGATGTTTTACCATCATTAGCAGCAGATGTTTTACCATCATTAGCAGTAGATGTTTTACCATCATTAGCAGAAGATGTTTTACCATCATTAGCAGTAGATGTTTTACCATCATTAGCAGTAGATGTTTTACCATCATTAGCAGTAGATGTTTTACCATCATTAGCAGCAGATGTTTTACCATCATTAGCAGAAGATGTTTACCATCATTAGCAGTAGATGTTTTACCATCATTAGCAGCAGATGTTTTACCATCATTAGCAGTAGATGTTTACCATCATTAGCAGTATATGTTTTACCATCATTAGCAGTAGATGTTTTACCATCATTAGCAGAAGATGTTTACCATCATTAGCAGTAGATATTTTACCATCATTAGCAGTGGATGTTTTACCATCATTAGCAGCAGATGTTTTACCATCATTAGCAGTAGATGTTTACCATCATTAGCAGTAGATGTTTTACCATCATTAGCAGCAGATGTTTTACCATCATTAGCAGTAGATGTTTTACCATCATTAGCAGCAGATGTTTTACCATCATTAGCAGATGTTTACCATCATTAGCAGTAGATGTTTTACCATCATTAGCAGCAGATGTTTTACCATCATTAGCAGTAGATTTTTACCATCATTAGCAGTAGATGTTTTACCATCATTAGCAGCATATGTTTTACCATCATCAGCAGAAGATGTTTACCATCATTAGCAGTAGATGTTTTACCATCATTAGCAGTAGATGTTTACCATCATTAGCAGTAGATGTTTTGCCATCATTAGCAGCAGATGTTTACCATCATTAGCAGCAGATGTTTTACCATCATTAGCAGTAGATGTTTACCATCATTAGCAGTAGATGTTTTACCATCATTAGCAGTAGATGTTTACCATCATTAGCAGTAGATGTTTTGCCATCATTAGCAGAAGATGTTTACCATCATTAGCAGTAGATGTTTTACCATCATTAGCAGCAGATGTTTTACCATCATTAGCAGTAGATGTTTACCATCATTAGCAGCAGATGTTTACCATCATTAGCAGCAGATGTTTACCATCATTAGCAGCAGATGTTTTACCATCATTAGCAGCAGATGTTTTACCATCATTAGCAGTAGATGTTTACCATCATTAGCAGCAGATGTTTACCATCATTAGCAGTAGATGTTTTACCATCATTAGCAGCAGATGTTTTACCATCATTAGCAGAAGATGTTTACCATCATTAGCAGCAGATGTTTTACCATCATTAGCAGCAGATGTTTTACCATCATTAGCAGCAGATGTTTTACCATCATTAGCAGTAGATGTTTACCATCATTAGCAGCAGATGTTTTACCATCATTAGCAGCAGATGTTTTACCATCATTAGCAGCAGATGTTTTACCATCATTAGCAGTAGATGTTTACCATCATTAGCAGCAGATGTTTACCATCATTAGCAGCAGATGTTTTACCATCATTAGCAGCAGATGTTTTACCATCATTAGCAGTAGATGTTTACCATCATTAGCAGCAAATGTTTACCATCATTAGCAGCAGATGTTTTACCATCATTAGCAGCAGATGTTTTACCATCATTAGCAGTAGATGTTTACCATCATTAGCAGCAGATGTTTACCATCATTAGCAGCAGATGTTTTACCATCATTAGCAGCAGATGTTTTACCATCATTAGCAGTAGATGTTTTACCATCATTAGCAGCAGATGTTTTACCATCATTAGCAGTAGATGTTTACCATCATTAGCAGCAGATGTTTATGTTGCTCTCTGTATTCCAGACATTCATCAAGCCAGTGTGTCTTCCGTGGGAGCAGAGGAACTTCGCTGGCCTGACTGGGGAAAAGGTCACCCTAGCTGGCTGGGGAGACACCTTATTCGGTCAGTGCCACACTTGACCTTGTCCCCACACGACCTTTATAAGGCCCGTGACTCCTCGACCTTGCCTGGGAGTCCCCATATATATGTCCCATGTGTCATGATGATGATGATATGTATATATATATCCTTATGTATATATATATATATATATATATATATATATATATTATTATACTTTTTCGCTGTCTCCCGCGTTTGCGAGGTAGCGCAAGGAAACAGACGAAAGAGATGGCCCAACCCACCCCCATACATATGTATATACATACACGTCCACACACGCAAATATACATACCTACACAGCTTTCCATGGTTTACCCCAGACGCTTCACATGCCTTGATTCAATCCACTGACAGCACGTCAACCCCGGTATACCACATCGATCCAATTCACTCTATTCCTTGCCCTCCTTTCACCCTCCTACATGTTCAGGCCTCGATCACACAAAATCTTTTTCACTCCATCTTTCCACCTCCAATTTGGTCTCCCACTTCTCCTCGTTCCCTCCACCTCCGACACATATATCCTCTTGGTCAATCTTTCCTCACTCATTCTCTCCATGTGCCCAAACCATTTCAAAACACCCTCTTCTGCTCTCTCAACCACGCTCTTTTTATTTCCACACATCTCTCTTACCCTTACGTTACTTACTCGATCAAACCACCTCACACCACACATTGTCCTCAAACATCTCATTTCCAGCACATCCACCCTCCTGCGCACAACTCTATCCATAGCCCACGCCTCGCAACCATACAACATTGTTGGAACCACTATTCCTTCAAACATACCCATTTTTGCTTTCCGAGATAATGTTCTCGACTTCCACACATTCTTCAAGGCTCCCAGAATTTTCGCCCCCTCCCCCACCCTATGATCCACTTCCGCTTCCATGGTTCCATCCGCTGCCAGATCCACTCCCAGATATCTAAAACACTTTACTTCCTCCAGTTTTTCTCCATTCAAACTTACCTCCCAATTGACTTGACCCTCAACCCTACTGTACCTAATAACCTTGCTCTTATTCACATTTACTCTTAACTTTCTTCTTTCACACACTTTACCAAACTCAGTCACCAGCTTCTGCAGTTTCTCACATGAATCAGCCACCAGCGCTGTATCATCAGCGAACAACAACTGACTCACTTCCCAAGCTCTCTCATCCACAACAGACTTCATACTTGCCCCTCTTTCCAAAACTCTTGCATTCACCTCCCTAACAACCCCATCCATAAACAAATTAAACAACCATGGAGACATCACACACCCATGCCGCAAACCTACATTCACTGAGAAGCAATCAATTTCCTCTCTTCCTACACGTACATCCTTGCCTTACATCCTCGATAAAAACTTTTCACTGCTTCTAACAACTTGCCTCCCACACCATATATTCTTAATACCTTCCACAGAGCATCTCTATCAACTCTATCATATGCCTTCTCCAGATCCATAAATGCTACATACAAATCCATTTGCTTTTCTAAGTATTTCTCACATACATTCTTCAAAGCAAACACCTGATCCTCACATCCTCTACCACTTCTGAAACCACACTGCTCTTCCCCAATCTGATGCTCTGTACATGCCTTCACACTCTCAATCAATACCCTCCCATATAATTTACCAGGAATACTCAACAAACTTATACCTCTGAAATTTGAGCACTCACTCTTATCCCCTTTGCCTTTGTACAATGGCACTATGCACGCATTCCGCCAATCCTCAGGCACCTCACCATGAGTCATACATACATTAAATAACCTTACCAACCAGTCAACAATACAGTCACCCCCTTTTTTAATAAATTCCACTGCAATACCATCCAAACCTGCTGCCTTGCCGGCTTTCATCTTCCGCAAAGCTTTCACTACCTCTTCTCTGTTTACCAAATCATTTTCCCTAACCCTCTCACTTTGCACACCACCTCGACCAAAACACCCTATATCTGCCACTCTATCATCAAAAACATTCAACAAACCTTCAAAATACTCACTCCATCTCCTTCTCACATCACCACTACTTGTTATCACCTCCCCATTTGCGCCCTTCACTGAAGTTCCCATTTGCTCCCTTGTCTTACGCACTTTATTTACCTCCTTCCAGAACATCTTTTTATTCTCCCTAAAATTTAATGATACTCTCTCACCCCAACTCTCATTTGCCCTCTTTTTCACCTCTTGCACCTTTCTCTTGACCTCCTGTCTCTTTCTTTTATACATCTCCCACTCAATTGCATTTTTTCCCTGCAAAAATCGTCCAAATGCCTCTCTCTTCTCTTTCACTAATAATCTTACTTCTTCATCCCACCACTCACTACCCTTTCTAATCAACCCACCTCCCACTCTTCTCATGCCACAAGCATCTTTTGCGCAATCCATCACTGATTCCCTAAATACATCCCATTCCTCCCCCCACTCCCCTTACTTCCATTGTTCTCACCTTTTTCCATTCTGTACTCAGTCTCTCCTGGTACTTCCTCACACAAGTCTCCTTCCCAAGCTCACTTACTCTCACCACCCTCTTCACCCCAACATTCACTCTTCTTTTCTGAAAACCTCTACAAATCTTCACCTTAGCCTCCACAAGATAATGATCAGACATCCCTCCAGTTGCACCTCTCAGCACATTAACATCCAAAAGTCTCTCTTTCGCGCGCCTGTCAATTAACACATAATCCAATAACGCTCTCTGGCCATCTCTCCTACTTACATACGTATACTTATGTATATCAACTTCGATGTATATCAACTGACTGTTATATTTCTTGTATCTCCCGTGATGATGTGATTATTACACGAAAGTGCACTTGGGAACTTTTTGTGCTTCATAGAAATATCTTGATCACGCGCAAAATTGTGATCCTTTCCAATATATATATATATATATATATATATATATATATATATATATATATATATATATATATATTTTTTTATTATTATACTTTGTCGCTGTCTCCCGCGTTTGCGAGGTAGCGCAAGGAAACAGACGAAAGAAATGGCCCAACCCCCCCATACACATGTATATACATACGTCCACACACGCAAATATACATACCTACACAGCTTTCCATGGTTTACCCCAGACGCTTCACATGCCTTGATTCAATCCACTGACAGCACGTCAACCCCGGTATACCACATCGATCCAATTCACTCTATTCCTTGCCCTCCTGTCACCCTCCTGCATGTTCAGGCCCCGATCACACAAAATCTTTTTCACTCCATCTTTCCACCTCCAATTTGGTCTCCCTCTTCTCCTCGTTCCCTCCACCTCCGACACATATATCCTCTTGGTCAATCTTTCCTCACTCATTCTCTCCATGTGCCCAAACCACTTCAAAACACCCTCTTCTGCTCTCTCAACCACGCTCTTTTTATTTCCACACATCTCTCTTACCCTTACGTTACTCACTCGATCAAACCACCTCACACCACACATTGTCCTCAAACATCTCATTTCCAGCACATCCATCCTCCTGCGCACAACTCTATCCATAGCCCACGCCTCGCAACCATACAACGTTGTTGGAACCACTATTCCTTCAAACATACCCATTTTTGCTTTCCGAGATAATGTTCTCGACTTCCACACATTCTTCAAGGCCCCCAGAATTTTCGCCCCCTCCCCCACCCTATGATCCACTTCCGCTTCCATGGTTCCATCCGCTGCCAGATCCACTCCCAGATATCTAAAACACTTCACTTCCTCCAGTTTTTCTCCATTCAAACTCACCTCCCAATTGACTTGACCCTCAACCCTACTGTACCTGATAACCTTGCTCTTATTCACATTTACTCTTAACTTTCTTCTTCCACACACTTTACCAAACTCAGTCACCAGCTTCTGCAGTTTCTCACATGAATCAGCCACCAGCGCTGTATCATCAGCGAACAACAACTGACTCACTTCCCAAGCTCTCTCATCCCCAACAGACTTCATACTTGCCCCTCTTTCCAAAACTCTTGCATTTACCTCCCTAACAACCCCATCCATAAACAAATTAAACAACCATGGAGACATCACACACCCCTGCCGCAAACCTACATTCACTGAGAACCAATCACTTTCCTCTCTTCGTACACGTACACATGCCTTACATCCTCGATAAAAACTTTTCACTGCTTCTAACAACTTTCCTCCCACACCATATATTCTTAATACCTTCCACAGAGCATCTCTATCAACTCTGTCATATGCCTTCTCCAGATCCATAAATGCTACATACAAATCCATTTGCTTTTCTAAGTATTTCTCACATACATTCTTCAAAGCAAACACCTGATCCACGCATCCTCTACCACTTCTGAAACCACACTGCTCTTCCCCAGTCTGATGCTCTGTACATGCCTTCACCCTCTCAATCAATACCCTCCCATATAATTTACCAGGAATACTCAACAAACTTATACCTCTGTAATTTGAGCACTCACTCTTATCCCCTTTGCCTTTGTACAATGGCACTATATATATATATATATATATATATATATATATATATATATATATATATATATATATATATATATATATATATATATATATATCCTTATCCCTGGGATTAGGGGAGAAAGAATACTTCCCATGTATTCCCTGCGTGTCGTAGAAGGCGATTACAAGGGAAGAGAGCGTGGGCTTGGAAATCCTCCCCACTCCTTTTGTTTTTAATTTTCCAAAGGAAGGAACAGAGAAGGGGGCCACGTGAGGATATTCCCTCAAATGCCCAGTCCTCTGTTCTTAACGCTACCTCGCTAACGTGGGAAATGGCGAATAGTATGAAAGAAATATATATATGTGTGTGTGCGTGTGTGTGTACGTATTTGGATGTGTATATATTTGTGATATGAGTTGATGGATCTTTCTAGCTCTTTTTTTCCTGGCGCTACCTCGCTGACGCGGGAAACGGCGATCAAGTATAATAATAAAATAATTTATATATATATATATATATATATATATATATATATATATATATATATATATACTTCGTGCCCTAGGGGGTCCCTTTTATGTTTATAAAGCTCCTTCAGCGCTCAGGGAACTATCCACATCCACCTGTCGTAACCATAGGTCGTAAAATCCTCTGATGTATATATATATATATATATATATATATATATATATATATATATATATATATATATATATATATATATATATCCATCTTAAAAGCACAGGTCAGTTTGCCTCTCATTAAGCCCATCCCTCTCTCTGACCCTGCTGCAGGCGGCTACCCCAGCTCAGTGCTGCAGGAGGTGAACGTGACCGTCTTCCCTTCGTCAGCGTGTGATGAGAAGTACTCCAGCCTCGTTGTATACAAGGATTCATGGCCTGAGGGGATCCGGGACGAGACCATCTGCGCTGGAGACCCGGAGGGCGGCAAAGACGCTTGTCGGGTAATTCCTTCGCTGGCCATAATGTTCTCCAGGCGATCCTCGTCTGCTGGCACTCACGGTGGAATTGTGGTTCACCTCAGTGACCCAATGTATATCATCAGTGAGGTTCGGGTTCGACTCCCGGGGCCCCACAGTGGTTGAACCGGGTTCCACCCCCGGAGGCCCACAGTGGTTGAATGGGTTAGACTGGTATACATACATACATACATACATGGTATACATACAATGTACATGGTATGCATACATACATACTTACATACTTACATACATACATAAATAGTTAGATAGGTAGATAGATAGACAGATAGATAAATAGATGGATAGACAAATAGATACGCAGGTGTTTAATGGCAGATGGGCTCCAGATACGACTGAATTCTTGGTAATTAAAGACGCCAAAGATAATTAGACTAATTATACTTGAAGTCGAGTGTATTTAACTTATATATTATATCTAATCTCTATGTCCTTCTCCAGTTGTGGTATTTAAACCCCTTTCCCTCAGGGCCTTGTAGTCTACACTCCACACTGTGTGATCTACCTCAGGGCCATGTTGTCTACACTATACACTATGTGATCCACCTCAGGGCCATGTTGTCTACACTATACACTATGTGATCTACCTCAGGGCCATGTTGTCTACACTATACACTATGTGATCTACCTCAGGGCCATGTTGTCTACACTATACACTACGTGATCTACCTCAGGGCCATGTTGTCTACACTATACACTATGTGATCTACCTCAGGGCCATGTTGTCTACACTATACACTACGTGATCTACCTCAGGGCCATGTTGTCTACACTATACACTACGTGATCTACCTCAGGGCCATGTTGTCTACACTATACACTATGTGATCTACCTCAGGGCCATGTTGTCTACACTATACACTACGTGATCTACCTCAGGGCCATGCTGTCTACACTATACACTACGTGATCTACCTCAGGGCCATGTTGTCTACACTATACACTATGTGATCTACCTCAGGGCCATGTTGTCTACACTCCACACTATGTGATCTACCTCAGGACCATGTTGTCTACACTCCACACTATGTGATCTACCTCAGGACCATGTTGTCTACACTATACACTATGTGATCTACCTCAGGGCCATGTTGCCTACACTATACACTACGTGATCTACCTCAGGGCCATGTTGTCTACACTATGCACTATGTGATCTACCTCAGGGCCATGTTGTCTACAATATACACTATGTGATCTACCTCAGGGCCATGTAGTCTACACTGTACACTATGTGATCCACCTCAGGGCCATGTTGTCTACACTACACACTATGTGATCTACCTCAGGGCCATGTTGTCTACATTCTACACTATGTGATCTACCTCAGGGCCATGTTGTCTACACTATACACCATATGATCTACCTCAGGGCCATGTTGTCTACACTATACACCATATGATCTACCTCAGGGCCATGTTGTCTACACTATACACTATGTGATCTACCTCAGGGCCATGTTGTCTACACTATACACCATATGATCTACCTCAGGGCCATGTTGTCTACACTATACACTATGTGATCTACCTCAGGGCCATGTTGTCTACACTATACACTATGTGATCTACCTCAGGGCCATGTTGTCTACACTATACACCATATGATCTACCTCAGGGCCATGTTGTCTACACTATACACTATGTGATCTACCTCAGGGCCATGTTGTCTACACTATACACTACGTGATCTACCTCAGGGTAGTGATCCTGTCTCTCTCTCTCTTCCCAGGGTGATTCTGGTGGCCCCATCGTACGTCTGAGCCATAAGGGTCGCTACACCCTGGCCGGCATCGTGTCTAAGGGCCATGGATGTGGCCACAAGGACTACCCTGGCCTCTACGTCAACATCAACCAGTTGTCCTACCTCAAGTGGATCAAGGAGACCGCCTTCTAACTCCCTCCTCCCTCACTCACTCCCTCCCTCACGCCCTCTAACTCCCTCCTTCCTCACTCTCCTTCGTCCGTCCCTCACGCCCTCTGACTCCCTCCTCCCTTCCTCATTCCCTCACTCCCTCCGTCCCTCACGCCCTCTGACTCCCTCCTCCCTCACTCACTCACTCCCTCATGCCCTCTAACTCCCTCCTCCCTCACTCACCCCTCAGTGGGTCATTAGAAAAACCTTTGAAGCTGGAGGGTTTTGTTGGAGCTGGAGGGTTTTGTTGGAGCTGGAGGGTTTTGTTGGAGCTGGAGGGTTTTGTTGGAGCTGGAGGGTATTGTTGGAGCTGGAGGGTTTTGTTGGAGCTGGAGGGTTTTGTTGGAGCTGGAGGGTTTTGTTGGAGCTGGAGGGTATTGTTGGAGCTGGAGGGTATTGTTGGAGCTGGAGGGTTTTGTTGGAGCTGGAGGGTATTGTTGGAGCTGGAGGGTATTGTTGGAGCTGGAGGGTTTTGTTGGAGAGGCAATAGACGGCTGGGCAATAGAGCAGCCACCTGTGTTCTCATGGAAGCCAAGAAATAAATAAAGTCTTTGTGTTCTATTGAGTTTTGGTATTTTACCCGCCATGTTGGTCCTGACGGCGATGCACACGACCCGCCATGTTGGTCCTGACGCCGATGCACACGACCCGCCATGTTGGTCCTGACGGCGATGCACACGACCCGCCATGTTGGTCCTGACGGCGATGCACACGACCTGCCATGTTGGTCCTGACGGCGATGCACACGACCCGCCATGTTGGTCCTGACGGCGATGCACACGACCCGCCATGTTGGTCCTGACGGCGATGCACACGACCCGCATTGGCAGAGGAGAGACGGGCCCATGATTACAAGGCTAGGAACATATATCTATCTATCTATTCCCGAGTATGACCAGTTAACTTAGGTCACTCTGTCTATCTGTCTATCTATCGATCTGTCCCTGGGTATGACCAGTTAACTTGGGTCACTCTGTCTATCTGTCTATCTATCGCTGAGTAT